>NW_026125670.1:0-120950 GCF_943737965.1 Phodopus roborovskii | reverse complement strand
TTGTGGATCCTTCTGCATCTCTCTTTTTGTGATTTCTGCTTTTTCCTCATTTTTCATTTGCATCTCTTTTTTATATTCTAAAGCAAATCTGAGTACATTTACATGTGGAGTCTGCAGACCAGTGTGGTTAAAGTCTTCTTCTGTGTTCTTTGTAATCCAGTAAGCCCCAAACTATTCTGTGTTTGTTTCTATATTTCTGTAGTGATTTTCTCAGTATAATATTGATCATCCTTACCCATTGTCCCTAGAAAATAAAGCATACTTTCATTTTAGCCCTGTCTCCTTTTATTTGCTTAATGAAACTAGTTTTGAAAATGAATGTTTTTTTTTTTTTTTTTTTTTTTTTTTTTTTGCTTCGAAAACTAACTGAAGCAGGAGGCTCTAATCTGGATTATACACATAGACACTGGAGCCCTGTGTTTTGATACATATGGTTTCTGTTCCTTACAAGGATACTGTAGCTTCCCTTAGATTCCTGTCACTCTTGTCACTCAAAAGGCTATGAAGTGTCTTTTTCCCCCTCTTGTTGAAAATCTTTTTTTTTTTTTCTACCGTTATATATGCTAATTATAGTTTTCCCTGCCCTCCGTTCCTCCCAGCTCCACTATTGCATATCCACTACTTCTGTCTCTCATTACATAATCAACAGACTCCTAAGGGATAATAAAATAAATTTTAATAAAATATACCAAAACTTAAACATCAGAATAGGACAAACAAGAAACAAGGAAAGAAGTCCAAGAAAGACACAAGAAATATATATAGATGCAAATCCCCCCCTTGATCACACATTCGGGAATACCATGAAAGACTAGACTGGATGCCATAATGTATATGCAAAGTTACTGTAGAGTAAAAAAAAACTAGAAAAGATGAAAATAAGGAACTCTTACAGCTGAAAAACACCTTCAGCAAATTGGCAGGATATAAGGTTAAACCAAAAGAAAATCAGTAGCCCTACTATAACAGACAGTAAAGGGACTGAGAAAGATGTCAGAAAAACATCACCATTTACAATACCAACAAACAACATAAAGTATCTTTGAGTAACTCTTACCAAACAAGTGAAAAACCTATAAAGCCAGAATTTTGTGCTTTTAAATAAAGAAAATAAAGAAGATACCAGAATATGGAAAGATCTCCCATGCTCTTGGATAGGTAGGATAATCGTAGTAAAAATGACAATCTTGCCAAACAGCAATCTACATATTTAGTGCAATCCCCCAATTCTTCACTGACCTTGAAAGAATAATACTCAACTTTATATGGAAAAAACAAAAGATCCAGGATAGCCAAACAACTTTGTACAATAAAGGGAACTTCAGAAGGCATCTATCCCCATGCCTAACCTCAAACTCTACTATAGAGCTATAGTCCTGAAAACAGTTTGGTATTGCCACAAAAAATAGACAGGTAAATGAATAGAATTGAATAAAAAATCCTGATATTAACCCACACACCTACGAATACCCAATTTTTGACAAAACAGCTAAAAGCATATAAAGGTGTTGTCATGATGTTGTGTAGAAGACTGCAGACAGACCCATGTCTATTACCATGCACAAAACTTAAGTACAACTATATCAAAGACCTCAACATACATCCAGTGACACTGAACCTATTAGAAGGGAAAGTGGGAGGTAACCTTGAACAAATTGGTACAGGAGAATGCTTCTTGAACATAGCACCAGTAGCACAGACACTGAGATCAACAAAACTAAAAGTCATAGAGAATGAGGACATTGAGGCATCAGAAAAGTTCAGTGAGCTGACAAAGGAGATAGTTTTCTATAGGTAAGTGCCTATCTTGGCATGGACCCCATTAGCTGTGGACTAGCATTCTCCCTGTGTTATGATTTCGCTTCACTGAAAATCCAAAGCTTTGGTTCGAGCATTCTGCCCTTCTGTAAGGAAGGAGCCTTAGAAACTACTCAGGACTTGTGCTCTGGGACAAGTGTGACAGGTACTGTTAGCCACTGCCACCATATGCGAGTCATAGGAGTCTCTACATAGAACACCAATTTGCTCTGTGAATGCAATGCCAGTCAGTCCTCAGACTCAGACTTTAAAAATCTGGTGCTTATGGAACTTATAGACACACACCTTGAGTAGCCTGTCCCTCATTTGGATGGTATTTGCCTAAGATTTCCTGATGTTTCCCCTTACCACGGTCCCTTATGGACAGTGAAAGGAATCTACCTTCTATTGAAAGGACATGGATCCTTTTTGGTTATAGGGGTGTTCCTTAGTAGTTTGATAATTTTTAGAAGTAGATCGTCTCTCATTCTGATCTCCTGAGTACAGCTGTCATGGCTGTATCAAAATCTGGCGACGTCTTTCTGGAAACATGAGTTCTTTTCTGGAGTTCGTTCCTGGAGTCAGGGTGTCAGGACGAAGCATGCAGAGCCTTACTAGGCCGAGTTTTTCTCCAGAGGTCTGCACAGCCGACTCCTGATGGAAGAGACTCAGCTGAAAACAAAGGTGGGCATGCTGAGGTAGGAGAAAAAGAAACTGCAGGAGGATTGGTTCCCGCTGAAATGCCACTTGGAGGACTTGAACTTGATGTATACAAACCAAGAAGAGACCAGTGACCTGAAAATTCAGCAACAACAGGTAGGTGATTGGAAGATGGTATAGATGGAGGTCTGAACCAATTGGACATTTGACTGCCTGTATTTTCACCCATTATGTTATTCACCAATGCTCCTTGCCAGTCATCTAATAATCTAATCTAATCAATTCAGTGTCTATGTACAATTACTTCAGTAATGTCAGCCTCTTATGAAACTGAATTATTGACAAACCATTCCTGTTGCTCTGCTTGAAGTTACACTCCAGTGAAGGAAATAGGTCAGTAACATATCATACTTGTAACTGTCATTATTATAGTTAGGATTCTTTTATCCTGTTTTCTTCTTTTTCTCAAGACAGGGTTACTCTGTTTGTTTTGGCACTCCCTTTGTAAACCAGGCTGGCCTCAAATTCACAGACATCTGCCTGACTTTGGCTCCAGGTCCCAGGATTAGAGGCATAATCCTTCACTGCCCCAGGATAGTTAGGATTCTAAGCACAGAGTTGTGAGGGAGGGAGTCCTGGATCCTGGGGCTCATTTAGTTGGCAAGGCTATACAATGAGAAGCAGTTTGCAAGGAAGAGAAACTCAAGCAAGTTCAAAATGTGAGCTTTTCATAGTCAATGATTGAGGTAGCAAGTGGCTTTCTTCTCTATTCCTGCTTCCAAATGTGTTCACTTCACTTGGCCCAGCTGTTGCTTTAGAGTGACAGAAGCCTCAGCAGCAGGTATCAGCCCTGTTTTCTGTACATGGTGCTAGACATTTCTCCCATCCAGGCCAGTATAGTCTGGGGTTGATTAGGTAATCATCTGAGAGCTTCAGACAAGCTGATGTTGGAAGGTTGGGATTTGGGCCTTTTGGAGTAAAATTCTCTCAGTATCACAACATAATATAGCTAAGACAATGAACATAGTTTCCCACAGAAGAATTAGGCCCCCTGGACTGTAGGCTGAGTTGTGAGACTATTCTAAAGTGTTGGTATGGTTTGGCTAAACTCAACATCCAATTGCTACCATATTTCTTTCTCCTAGCTCTCTGTTTTCCTATTTTTTCTCCTTCTTTTTGCTCCTCTTCTGTATCTGTGTGCATATTTCTCTCTCTCTCTCTCTCTCTGTCTATCAGTGTGTGTGTGTGTGTGTGTGTGTGTGTGTGTGTGTATGAGAGAGAGAGAAAGAGAGGTTGATAGACATAAAAATAGATACATAGATAGGTAGACAGACAGAGTGAATGAGAGAGTGAGTGAATAAATGAATGAGTGAGTGAGAGAGGTGGTGGAGAGGGAGAGATAATATCTTTGTGTATTTTAAGCCTGTGGGTGTGGTGGTACATCATGCATGTGTGCATTGTTCTGAGAACACCACTCAATTTCATGTCAAACTCCTTGAATGTGGGTTTCCTACTTCCCTGAATGCTGACTCTTACTAGCCATGCTAACTAGCAAGCCCTTGGGATCATTTGTATATGTTTACAATTATATGACAGTGTGTAACACTTCTTAAGAACACAATCTTGTAATGAACAGGAGCTCAATAGATTGGAGGAAAGACTTGAGGTCCTACTGAAGCAAAAGGAGATGGTGATTCAGACAAAGGAACTGTCAGAAAAGCTGCAACATCACTTTGATGTCACCCAGATGAGGTAAGAGCCCTGGCTGGGGGAGAACAGGTAGAGCTTAGAGTGACCCCTGAACTTGGGATCTGTATCATTTATGGGCTTCCCTCACTTGCATGGGTCTTTGCAACAACCAGAGAAAGGCATCTTCATACAAAAGTGCTCGTGCATTCTACAAGAGCATCCACCCATAAAACAGTATCTTTGATATCAGTGTGTCTGTAGAATTGAGTTTTCCTTCCTGCCTTCTGACCTCTCTATGTTCTGCGCAGTAGTTTCTTGAACTGACAGTGATTTGTTTTCCACAGCCTCCCCAAATTGTTTAGTTTCAATCAGGACATGAGTTTAGGGGAAAAGTTACACATCTAGATACTCTGCGATATTTATTATTTAGCGGTACCAACAATGACATCAGTCAAAACATCAATGTTAACTGTCCAGAAGCAATGAGGTGGAGGGGGGAAGGGAAAGGACCTGACAGCTGACACAGCAGGTTCCCAACTGGCCTGAATCTTAACTGCCCTACTTTTCCAGGACCACACAGCTGCAGCCTGAGATGGAAGAGAACCCAGCCCAGGATGAGGGCCACTTGCAGAAAAAGGTGCTAGAGCAAGAGCCACCTGCTAAACCACATGCCCAGCAAGGACAGAACTCCTGTGATGCAAGAGAGCAACTGATAGACTCATCTTGTAAAACCTGCTAACACTGGTGAGTTCCCTGCAAGGCCATCCACAGGCTGTAGGTCTGTGCCTTTCAAACTATAGCAAGAGAATGCTGCTCATGTCAATTTTTCCTTTAGTTTTGCTTTACATCTTTGCTTTTTTGTTATAGTTTTGCTATTTTCATGGCTTTTGTTCTTGTTATTGTTTTTCATAAATTTTTTAAGGCTATTCACTGTTTTATTTACTGCCATGTTAAAGCCACTTTTGATAAAAATGTTTTTTTATGAATAAAAAAGAATTTGCCTCTCTTCACACTTGACTCCAAGATCTTTATTCAGGTGTGGTGTCACTCATATACTCAGAGATCATATGTATAGATGGATCTTTACAAAATCAATGCAGCATGGCAACATAGTTAGTTCCCTGCCAACCATCACACACAGGCCATTGGCGGCCTTGAGTATGGATAGCATAACTTATTCCATGAATACACACTTTATGATGAAATCAGTATCCATCGTGTATCCACACTGTCAGGATTATAGCTATACCTTGTATATGGTACTCTATAGACATGCTGTCAGGAATTGGTCACAAGAACCAAATTATTAAGAAATATACCCATATTGTTCTATGCACTCTTGAGCAATAAAATCAGTAAAAGATCATTTCAAGAAATGAAAAATCCTGAGCTAACTGCTTCTTTTTTGCTTTCAATACAGTATCAGTTATAAACACACAAGTTTTATTTCTTACCACTCTTCCCTCTCTGTAACTGGATTCCAGAAGTTTGGCTCAGTGTTTAGCTGTGGGTGTTTCCTCCTGTTTCCATCATTGAGTCAGGGGACCAATAGACAAGAGCAAAAAATGGGATACCATAAGAGAGAAAGCCATTATATTTGAAGAGAAAAGTGCCTCCAGAGAAATGTCCAGAGACCTATAAGGATGTTGACAACTAACATTCTGAGTAACAGTGGCAGGCTACCTTAAATGCCCTTCCCTGAGAATAAGATTGATTACTAACTTGTAAGCCATCATAGAGCCCTCAGCTGGTAGGAGATGAAAACAGAAGCAGACACCCCCAACTAAACACTGAGCCGAATTGGAATCCAGATGCAGAGAGGGAGGACAAAACCAGGCTACAGAACCCACAAAGACAGCTGACATGAGCCAGGAGGAGCTACTGGGCTGATAGCTGGGAATCCAGCATTGGATCAACTCAGACCTTCTGAACATGGGTCTCAGTTAGAAGGCCTGGGCAGTCTAAGGGACCTCTGACAGTGGTACCAGGATTTATCTCTGGTGCACAAAGGACTTTGGGAACACATTCCCCATGGAGGGATACTTTCTTAACCAAAAGGCAAGAGGGAGGACCTAGTCCCTACTCAAATGACTTGACAGATTTTGTTGACCCCTCCTGCAAGGCATCACCCTCCCTGTGGAGTGCGAGGGGGTGGGGCAAGATTGGAGGGTGGTCAGGGACAGGGGAGGGAGCAGGGACAGAGGGAGGGAATTTGAGTCTGTATATAAAATAAGAAAAAAGAAAAATAAAAAAGAAAAGAAAGGAGTCAAAATCAGGCATGAGAAACCCACAGAGATAGCTGACCTGAACAAGGGGGAGCTCATGGACCCCTGGAATGATAGTGAGAAACCAGCATTGAAATGACTCAGACCTCATGAACATGGGTCTCCGTTTGAAGGCCTAGGTAGTATAAGGGACCTCTTATGACTGAACCAGGATGTATACCTGGTGCAGGAAAGGACTTTGGGAGCACATTCCCCATGGAGGGATACTCTCTTAGCCTAGAGGCAGGAGGGAGGGCCTAAACCCTACTCCAAATGACTTGACAGATTTATGATGATCCCTACCTGTGTAGTTGGGGGAGGATGAGATGGGAGGGCAGGAGAGAGAACTGGGATCAATATGTAAAATGAGAATTTCCTGGATGTTTTGTGTTAAGAATTTGTTGGGTTTAATATTTTCTGTGGTCGATGAATCTATTTCCTCTAGTTTATCTTCAGCACCTGAGATTCTCTTTGCAATCTCTTGTATTCTGTTAGTTATGCTTGCATCTGTAGTTCCTGATCGTTTGCCCAGTTTTTCTATTTCTAGCTTTACCTCAGTTTGTGTTTTCTTTATTGTCTCTATTCCAGTTTTTAATTCTTGAACTATTTGAATTATTTGCTTCATCTTTGCATTGTTTTCTTAGCTTTTCTTACTTTCTTTAAGAGATTTGTTTATTTCTTGCATTTTTTTGCTAGGTCTTTTCCTCTATTTCCTCCAAATTTTTGTTTTTGGTTTTTTTTTTTTTTTTTGGTTTTGTTTTGTTTTGTTTTTCTTTCCATTTCCTTAAGGATTTTCTAATATCACCTTTGAGGGCCTCTATCATTTTTATGAAGTTATTCTTTAAGTCATTCTCTTCTGTTTCATCTGCTTTCTAGTTGGTATAGGGTCCCTAAATTCTGGGGATGTCATGCTTTTCTCTCTGTTGTTGGGTGTTTTCTTGTATTGCCTTCTTCCCATTTCTTCTTCAGGTGGGTGCAGTTGGAGTCTTTCTCTTTCTACCCTACTTTCCTTGTGGGTATATTTGGATCAGGAGTTCGATGTCTGTAACTCTGGATGGTCTCAACTCACTTGGAGGTCTCTCCTCTAGCAGAGGGGCCAGGAATGGGGTTCAAAGATCAGGTGGGCATGGCCTCAGTGTGGTCCCTTATGGATAGGCAGGTCTTATGAGCTCAGCAGGGACCCAAGAGGTTCCATGGAGGTGGAGGGGTTGTTGGACACACTCTGGCCCTATGTTCAACCAGAGCAGTGGAGCAGTGTGCCCAGTAGGACACAGGGATAGTGATTGGTTTCTTGAGTTCTTTGTATATTTTGGAGAGCAGTCCTCTGTCAGATGTGGGGATGGTGAAGATCTTTTTCCAGTCTATGGGCTGCCGTTTGTCCTTGCTGACTATATCATTTGCCTTACAGAAGTTTCTCAGCTTGAGGAAATTCTATTTATTAATTGTTGATCTCATTTTCTGTGCTACTGGTGTTATGTTCAAGAAGCATTCTCCTGTACCAATTTGTTCAAGGGTACCTTCCACTTTCCCTTTTAAGAGGTTCAGTGTGGCTGGATTTATGTTGAGGTCTTTGATCTATTTGGACTTAAGTTTTGTGCATGGTGATAGACATGGGTCTATCTGCAAACTTCTACAAACCATCATGCCAGCACCATTGTACACTTTTAGCAGTTTTGTCAAAAATCAGGTGTTTGTAGGTGTGTGGGTAAATATCAGGATTTTCAATTCAATTATATTTGTCTACCTGTCTATTTTTTGTGGCAATACCAAGCTGTTTTCAGGACTGTAGCTCTATATTAGAGCTTGAAGTTGGTCATGACGATGCCTCCAGAAGTTCCCTTATTGTACAATGTTTATTTGGTTATCCTGGGTCTTTTGTTTTTCCATATTAAGTTGAGTATTATTCTTTCAAGGTCAGTGAAGGATTTTGCTGGGATTTTGATGGAGATTGCATTGAATCTGTAGATTGCTTTTGGCAAGATTGCTATTTTTACTATGTTTATCCTACCTATCCAAAAGCGTGGGAGATCTTTCCATTTTTTTTTTTTTTTTTTTGGTATCTTCTTTAAATTCTTTATTTAAAAACACAAAGTTATTACTATATAGGTCTTTCACTTGTTTGGTAAGTGTTACCTCAAGATATTTTATGTGTAGTGAGATACTCACTTTGTCAGCATCTGTAGCACTGAACAAGCCAGGGGCAGAACTGACTTGGGGAACTAGGTCTGAGGCAGTGGCTGGAAATGCTCTCTTACTGATGGGACACAGACAGGAGAGCATCTGGAGGCATCCTTGAGACCAGGAACCTGCTGGTGTTATCTGTCTCTGTCGTAAGTTATTTCTCCCTGAATAAACATCTATTCAGCCTATTTGTTTATCCTGATCCATATATGGTGTCAGAAGTGGGATCAGGATTTTCATGCGACCTGGAAGAGAAAAAGCCACAGGCTTATTCATTGGCAACTGCTGTGAACTAAAAATAGGCTAATGTATGAAAAAAAGACAGCGTAACTAATGATAGTAAGCTGCTAATCTAGTAGTAAGACATACATTATTAATTGGGGAATGTGATACTACAAACAGTACCAACGACTATAACAAAGCCCCACAGAAGACCATAGCTACATCTCACTTTGATGTTGTTCAGACACCTTTTAAGCACTAGAGGTCTATATTTGCCTTCCATGGCAACAACATGTCAGCCATCTCCTCAGAAGATAAGGTGTATGATGTCACCAGTGGAGTTCTGTACTCTGATCATACAGAAGTCTTCCAGGGATTTGACCAGCCTTCCCTTCCAGAAGAGGAGGCTCAGCTGCCTGGGGAAGACTGTTTTATAGCACAAAATCAGACTTGCCATTCAAAATTTGTTTGTTTTTTATGGTGCTAGTGATGAACCCAGGGACTCATGTGTGCTAGGTATGCATTCTGTTACCAAGTCACATCCTCAGTCCTAGGTTACAGAAACTCTACTAACACAAAAAGCACTTTGTTAAATATCTCATAAGAGTTCCACCCTTGCCTGAGAATAGCAGGGCCACAAATGCCTCACTAGTCTGTGGGGAGAGAGGGCAGCTTAAGCTAAAACCTTCAGTTTTAGCAGTCTTAAGTCTCCCTGCAACAAAACCTCACCAGCCCCAAGAACTCTGCACACCTATTCCAGGGATGCTTAGCCTTCAGACTCGGCTCTCAATGATACAGACTAGTTTTTATAAACATTCAAGCCAGAGCCAACACAGACTTCCATACAGAGATCCTTTTTTGGGGACAAAGGACCAAGAAGCAAAGGAACAGACTATGAATCATGAACAGCAACCGCTTCTCAACTATGCTTCGAAATATTCTCCAACACTAGCCTGCAGTGGGGCTCTGGACTAGAGAATGTGAAAGAACTTATAAAAACAAACTTGCTCTTGCCAGAACCCACTCCTTCTAGGTTTACAAAGTGAATACCTACTGCATTTGTCAACACCCTAAGTCACAGCTCCTCACATCATGAGTGGAAAACATCTACAGTTCCATTTGTTTCTGACAAAGGTGGTACACCTCAAAACCAAAGTGCAATCCCCAGGAGATGTCTACACCATCAAGTGAAAACAAGCAAGGGAAAAACCTTCTTTACATCAACAATTAAGTGAATATACTTCAAAAATACTTTTTACTTATTTCTTGGGACTTTCATGCAATGCATTTTGATCATTTTCATCCCCAACTCCTCCAATTTGTTCTCCCCAAATCTGCCCCTACATCTCTGATTCCAGATTTGTGTCTCCTTCAGATGCTGAAATAAAACCAACTCTCCCTTTCCCAGAAGCCATTATTCCTCCTTTGCTCATCATTTATGAGTAGGGGCTCATGCACCCCACTCCATTCATGAATCTTGACTGGCTTGATACTATACAAGTGACCACAGCTGATAATAGTCATGGCCAGATGATATTGTTTCCTCTAATCCTCCCCAACCTCTGGCTGGTACAATCAATCTGCCCCATTTCCCATGATGGCATTTGAGCCTTGTGGAAAGGGTGTGATATATATGTCCCATTAATCATGGAGCTGACTGGATGACCACTGATGTGGGCGGCCTTAGAGAAGACGAAGTTTGAGGTGACAGATTTGAGCCTTGAAGAGAACATTATGTCCAATAACTTCAACATGATTTAACGAAGCTGTGTGCACCCCTAGGAATTTTTAATACCTAGGGGATGCATAGCAGTGTTTTAGAGCTCAATTGAAACACCCAATAGTCAAATTCAACTGTTCATTCATTGTGATCTCTTCTTCATTTTCTATTGACATATGATTCATATGATTTCTGGGGGATTTCTTTTTTCTATTTCTCTCTCCCCTCCCTTTCTCTTTGTCTCAGTGTGTGTGTGTGTGTGTGTGTGTGTGTGTGTGTGTGTGTGTGTCAGAGAGAATGAGAGAGAGGAAGAGAGAGAGGCAGAGAGAGACACACACAGAGAGAGGGGGGAGACAAGATGTTTTCATTAGTGGGTGTGTTTGCAGCTTAGATAATGACATCTGGTGTAGTCCTTTGTTGCACTTTCCCTTATTTCCTCTGAGAGCTATTTTCTCCATTTAGGCTCTGTTTCTGGGTGTTTCAGGGATGTCTCCACAGGGTCCATCCACACTTTGAACAGTTGTCTTCCAGCTGTTGGTACAACATTGGGAACATTTAGGAGAGGGATCCTGTTACAAAGCCACCTCTTTTTTCCATGCACCAGAGAATGAGCAGCTCTGCTTTACCACATTCTCCTTGCATGGTGGCTTGTCCCACCATAGAACCATAGCAACAGGACCAAGTAACCGTCCATGAAACCTGCACAACCATCAGATAATGCAAATCTTTTCTCCTTTTTAAATTAAGATTCTCAGAGTTTTTCTGATAGAGATAATCTCACTGCATGCACACTTCTCATCTCTCTTCTTGTTTCAACAATGATTTGTTTATCTATGTATAACAAATATTAATAGTTTATTAGACCATATTTTGAGAATGTTTATTCAGATTTATTTCTTTTAAAATTCATGCGATAAGTATAGATTATCATAGAAGTTATTCTACCAATTTTGCAGATGAGAAAAACAAGGCAGACAGTAGTGGAACTCAGACTTGAAACCGGCAGTATGATATTGCTTCCAATTATATGTCATACTCCACCTGAACTTGATATATTTCAATTTTCTTTCTTTAACATAGAGGGTCTTTTGGTTTGTTGTTTATTTTGTCATGTTTTTACTTTTTATTTTTTATTTTTGAGACAGGGTCTTACTGTTTAGCCCAGGCTGGCCTGGAACTCACTGTGTTGCCAAGCTACCACAGTTGTTCAAGTGCTGGGATTACAGTCAGGAGCCAAAGCATCCAAACCTGAAGTGATATTTTGATAATACTTATGTGAGATAGACACTTTATTCCTGGGATTTCTGTTAATTGTCACAACAAACATGGATACAGAAAGGAGAACCAAGTGCAGTTCTTTAAACTCTTTACTTGAGGGAATTCCCTTAGTAAATGGGTGAACTGCTGGGCCTGGTACAGAGTCCCTTGTCTCTCCTATCTTTTCCTTATGCAGGACCCAGGTTTATTTCCTATTTCTTTGCTATATTGACTGGTTTATGTATTGTCATAGCCTAAGTGAATCCTTGGGATCCAACTACCATGGTACCACATACACTGCAATCTCTACTCAAGAGGAACCTGGAAGGATCTGCTATCATTCAGAAGCATGGTGTTTTCATCTTTAGTCTGCTGTGTGAAGCTACAATGTCACTGCTTCAAAGGGAATCTTAATAAAAATGGTAGTAAGGCTTACTACCTGTATTCACATCTACTGTGTTAAATACTTTCTAATATGCCTAGTATTAAATGTTGTAATTTTTCTAACCATACTTTCAACCCTGTGGGTAAATATAATTGTTGCTCTCTTACGGTAGTAATGACAAAATACACATAGAGTGGTTAACCAACTTGTTGTGAGGGGCTGGGAATGTAGTTCATTTGGTAGAGTGCTTTTATAACATCGACAAAGCCTTCTATTAAGTAACTCTATGAAACCAGTTGTGATGATTCTTGCTTAGAATCCCAGCACTCAAGATGTAGGATCAGGACAATCAGAAGTTCTAGGTTATCCAGAACTACAGCCTAAGTTAAGCAATCCTGGGCTATGTGGCACCCTGTCTCAACTTGCCTATGAATACACAATTATTCAAATATTATGAATCTGACATCTGTTCTCTTTCTCTTGTATCTTTCTATTATTATTTTCATTATTTATCTAAGACAGGCTTTTCCTGAGCTTGAAAAAAATGTAAAAGTGTGGAAGAAATGGCCTTTAACTTGGGCCCATAGAATACTTTTTCTTTTTTTCTTTCTCCTTTCCTTTCTCTCTTCACCACTACTACTTCTCTATCCTTTCTTCAAGCCTTTTTACTCAGCCAAGGAAAATCACACAATGAGTAGTAAATCTAACAGAAGCTTTATCCTTGACCTTCTATTGTCTTTAACTTCCAAGTTTCACACATAATCAGTTATGACTGATGACAATTAACAACCCAAACCTAGTGAATGAGCTCAGAGAAAAAGTAAAAGAGGGAATGGCTGGGGCTTGGTGCTCTGACTTACCCTCACAGTTATGAGTCAGAGAAGTCTCAGAACAAGCTCACTGCCAAGTTAATTCCGGGCCAGTACTTACTGAAGTGCAGCTAGTTGCTTCTGTTCTACCTGGAGTGGATTCCTGGGGAGAAAGGGAGAAAGGGATTGGGCTGGTCACTAGAATTACAGCCATTGCACCAAACCACTCAAGCCACTAACTCAAAGGAAAAAAAAAAAAACCCTTAAAGCCTCACTATGGAAAGCACCTGGTAAATTCAGCCCCACCCTGTCTGTGCCTTGGAACTCCAGGAAAGTGTATATAGGGCACCCAGAATGGAAAAACAGATTTATTCTTCCTCCTTTTTCTTTGTTTTCAATCCCCTTCGTCTTTCTTTCATTTCCTTTTCCTTCCTTTCTAGATACAATTCAAATCACCTGGCTTGGTGTGCATCATTATCTAATGAACCATCAGAGAACCGTCAGATTTTCTGTGGCAGCACAGAAAACCTAATGTTCATTTCTTGACATTTATAACAACCAGGGACTTTTCAGCTTTATATACACTAAATAAATAACATCAGTCAAAATGGTTTGGCATGATAGGCCTGTTATCCCTCAATACCACATTACAATAAGTAACAATTAGAGGTTCTCGTACCAATTAATATAGACTCGAGTCAAAATAGACACATATCCATACTTTGTTTCTCTGAAGCCAGTAGATAATTTCTGAAATCCAGAGTGACTTTAAGACAATGGCTTCATGGTGATATAGTAGCTCAAAGTCACAAGATACACTGTCATACTCTTCATCCTGTCAATGGGCCAGCCACCCATCCAAAGCCCTTCTTGTGTAACTGGCATTGCTCCACCTTGGACACTAAGAAGACTCCATTTCTTGGTTGGACAAGAAACACAAGGGTAAATTTTGTCAATGTGTGGTAAACGCTAGTAATTACTTAAGCACCAGAAGCACTGAGGAAGGGCAACTCCAGGAGATGGTGGGGGGTAGGAGAATATGGGTGGGCATTTCCCCAGCAGCTGTTGCCTGCCACCCAACTTTGATCACAGTTGATGTCAACCTAGCTCCTGAGTCAACAGTTGCAAGCCTTTCTATTAGTCTTACACAGCCTGATGTGCAGCCAAGTCATCCAATAGTAATTCGTAGCATTGGTCTGTTGCCCCGCCTACTACTGGTCCTCAGGCAGCACATGCGCAGGTGGGCAGGGCTGTGTACAGGTCAGTGTTTCTTTCCCATCTACACAGAGATACTTTCTTCTTGCCCCAGTGGCTTCCAAGGGAGGGGCCTTGTATTTTCTTCTCTACTCTCAAGGAGATAAGTCCCT
This sequence comes from Phodopus roborovskii, assembly GCF_943737965.1. Taxonomy (NCBI): domain Eukaryota; kingdom Metazoa; phylum Chordata; class Mammalia; order Rodentia; family Cricetidae; genus Phodopus; species Phodopus roborovskii. The sequence continues at coordinate 106,599 of NW_026125670.1, read as the reverse complement.
GGGAGCCCTGGAAGCCACATGGTGAGAGCATGACCTAATTGAGGGAGTTGAGGGCAGTTTGGAATTCTGAGGAGAGAGCCCCAGGGTGTGACAAGGATGGGTGACCCTCCTGCATAACATCAGACTCCCTGGGAGTTTGTCCTGGCACTGATCCCAGCCTCCTCACATCCACATTCTCAGGCTGCCTGCTTCTGTGTCTCCTGCTGAGGATTTCTTCTAAGGGAAGACTGTTCAGTGAGGCTCCCTGCCTGGACAGTCTGTGGCCCAGAATGAGATCCCTGGGGCAATTGAGCAGGGAAAACACCATGGAACTTCAGGGGCTTTTCCAAGTTTTCTCCGTGGGATGCAGCAAAGATCTGTGGATCTCTTTCTAATCAGCTACCAAGCCATAGGGGAGCGGCTTGACTTGCAGACCTTAAAGAGTAAATAGAACTTGCAAGACACATAAAACTATTGATGGGGAAACCCTCAATTATGTTCACCTTGAAAAACTGTAATGTCCATTCACATCCCATCTTGCAATGGGACGTTTACCTCACCTTAACTTACTGGACCCTAGTGAGAATTCAGGAGTTCACAATGAAAATTAGACTGAGCAATACTTTCTGTTCACTGTTTGGATCTCCACTCCACAGTGAAGTAATTTTGAGAGGGCATTGCAAAGAGATGTGCCTTTTTTGGTTACTACCTCACCCCCTTACCCCCTTTTATTTCCAGAAGTAGCTTATTAATTTTTTTTTTTTTTTTTAATTCTTTGGATGGCCCAGGTCAGGAAACTGCTTCAGTCCTTGTAAGGTCATTGTCTGTAAAGAGTTCAGATGAGTTGAGTCACATAGAGATAAATCTGTGTCACATTTGTACACCTTCATGTCTGGGGTATTAAAAACTGCATTAAGCACATTAAGCCCTTGCCTTCTTAAGTTTTGCATGGATTCATTCCACTGCATTTGGTTGATTGCAGATATGCTGTGATGATAATTAGTTTTAGTCCCCAAATGAAACTTAGCTTATGTATTCCGTCATTCATATTGAAACACAGTGACCATGTCAGACATGTCATTTCAACTTAATTTCAGTTGTTGCACTTGGGCATCTGTTAAGTTTGAAAGTTTTCTTTGAGAAAAACTAGGGATGATATTTTGCTTTGTTTTCTGTGTGAATAACCTGCAGAAGTATTGCCTGGGTTTTCTGGCTTGTTTGAGATTTCTTTACTTGAAATCCAGCTTTGTTTTCCTGATGAAACTAAGGGAAACTATTATTAAATCACAGGAATCCTGAACTCACAATTCTTTTGCTTAATTTTCCTTTCCTGGCTGGGTGTGGTGAGGAACAGGATGTTGCCAAAAGTTGGAAATTAATAGGGAGTTACATAATTGCCTACAAAATCGGGTGACCAGGACACCAGTTGCTTTCCTTCCCTGGACTGATAACATGAGACAATACATGCATTTGTTTTAGCCTTTCTTAGAATTTTACCTGCTTCACTAAATGGAGATTGTATGGTGTATAAATGGTGTCTCCTAGACTTTGTTCCCCCTTCCAGACTGCAATGGGGAGTATTTTTCTATATACTGTCTTTGCTAGAAAAGCCTCTACATCTTTATGTAGGCTGACTTTTAACTCAAGGCTTACCTGCATATGATTCTTTAGTGCCAGATAACAGGTTTGTTTATCCTTTCCCAGCTTTACAAACTCTTTAATTTGTAGATTTGTTCTTGAAGAAAAGTGGGGTCTAGATGGCACACTGTGAAAAGGATTGCAGTTTTCAGTCTGTCCCTCACACTCACTTGTTGACATTATTAAACTGGTGAATGAAAAATTCATTCATAGCCTTTCTTGGTCCTTCATTGTGAAATTGATAGGAAGCACAATTTAGCAGAAAAAAACTTTTGTAGTTATAGAAATTTAAGTTCAGGTACTTAGTTTTCTTTGTGTGGTTTTGAAACCTTGAGCATCTCACTTAACCACTACGCTTGTGTATAGGTTTTTTGTTGTTGTTGATGTTTGTTTGTTTGTTTTCCTTTTTCTTTTCCTTGCAAGGGGTAGTAGCATTACATGCCTTTAGGAATGCATTAAACAGTAAGGAATTTAGTATATAGCCTTTTGGTGGCTAAAATGATAACTTTGATACATAATACATGACTTTAAAAGTAATTATTAAAATGATGTTTCTGTTATGATGATTCTGTCAGTAAATGCACTTGCCTCCACTCCAGATGACCTGTATCCAGCCTCTAGAACACCATAATGAAGGAGAGAACTAAGTCTTTATAGCTGTCCTCTGATCTCCACATTCACATTGTGACACTGATTCCCCATGTTAAACATAAAACTGAATATAAAATTTCAAAAGATGTCATTCGAATAGAAGGATGATGGAAACTATACTACTAGCCATCTTCTTGGTGGGACTTCAGGTGGCTTGTTAGGATGGAATTCTGTACAGCTGTGTTTTGTAGTTTACGAAATGCCAAGAGATGCATTGTTTTTAGTACTAGCAAAGTGTGTCTGTCTTAGTCAGTGTTCTATTGCTATGAAGAGACACCATGAACACGGCAACTCTGTTTTTTTTTTTTTAAAGAATAACAAAGCATTTTCATCATTTATTACAAATTGCTTTAGTTTGTTTAGCCACTCTGATCAGTTAAGTTTAACAATGGTGATTTCACAGGTAATCTCTGAAGTTGAATACATAGAAGCTTGACGAGGCAACTCATATAAACTAAAACATTTGATTGGGACTTGCTTACAGTTTCAAAGTTTTAGACCATTGTCTTCATGGTGAAAAGCATGGCAGCATTCTGGTAGACATGATGGAAGAGTACTAGCTGAAATTTCTTTATATGGATCCCCAGGCAACAGAAAAAGAGAGACTCTTGTCTCTGGCTTTGGCTTCTGAAACCTCATAGCCAACCCCCAGAGACATAGTTCTTCCAGCAAGGCCACATCCACCTCAACAGTCCACATCTCCTAACACTTCAAATAATGACACTGCCTATGGGGTGCCATTCTAATTCAAAACACCACAGTGTCTAAGTTACTGTCAGCTAACTTTTCCTTTTTACCTTGGCCTTGAAAACAGTATATATGGCTTTATACCATTTTTCAGATTACTCAAGATAGAACTGGACTGAGCTTTAGCAGAATACACAGTTCAGAGACTGAATCACACCACTCCCTTGCCTTTCCAAATTCCACTAAGCAGAGAAGGAAGCAGTGATTCGAGTCAGTTGTACTAACTTAGTTTTCAGTGTTTAAAATAAGAAATAGAGTTGATGTGTTTTATAACTGTTTACCTGACCAACCTAAAGATTTTGGGAATAAACAAGGTACCTTGGCAATCTGGGACTTCCTGTGGGATATTTTTAATTTAAAAATTAATTTTTTTTCATTTTACATCCAAGCCCAGTTCCACCTGCCTTTAGGATAACTAATTAGGGTACCCTCTCTATGCTATTTGTTGTTTCTAATATGCATAGGCACTTAAGGCAACAACTCGGACAATTATCAACCCTGCCTACTCAGAATAACAGAAGGAGCTTAAAAGGATTCCAGTGGATTCCCAGGACACATCCCAGCCCAAAAAATCTGAATTGGTAAGGGCAGGACCAAGGTATCCCTCATTTTCAAAGTTCTCTTGTCCATATGACTCCAATATGTAGCTGTCAAAGTGGCTTACTGGAAAGAAGCTGTGTGTGCAGACAGATTGATTAGGAAAGCAGTGATGGGGAGAAGCTGTAATGTTACAGGTCAAGAGATTAATCCCCTTATTTTGATGAGCTTTAGTCCCTAGAATAACCAGTCATTGTCTACCTCTATATTGGACTAATATTCTGTGATTAATAGATAATACAATTTTTTTTTTTTTTTAATTTTATGAAGGTAGCAGACTACTGACTTCCAACAAACCAGAAACTAAAAATATCTTCAGATGGTATTGGAAGCGTATAGCAGAGCACCACTCTACTTGCTGTAAGTACCTCCATGTTGTTTTCAACAATGTGTTTACAAGGTGTCTTGATTTATGGATTTCTATTTTTCATTGCTATAAATTTATTTATGAAACTGTTTCTACATTGAAACATGTAATTTGGGGTAACTACTATGTGTTCCTGGGCTATGGTCACTCAAATTTGCTTCTAGAATCTCATTCCCTTTGATACAAGAGCTATGATTTCTTTTTTTTTTTTTTTTTTTTTTTTTTGTATATCAACACAGCCAAAATTAAGAACCTCATGTTTGGTCCCTGGCAACACATATTTATAATTTTATACTACCACATTGCTTTGCAAATGAGTAATACCTCAGAAAGCCACAAAATCTCTAATGAGGCCTAAAATAAAATTAAGAAAACCTCTAATGCTTTTTTTCAATTGTGAAACCATATTTACAAAATTACACCATACATATATACACCTTCTTCTTCTTTGCTGTGTAATGCCTTCTGGAAGTGCAGAGCACAACATCAAATTATTTTTTCTACAGCAGGACTATGAACAGACAGACCTGTGCTCTGTTTGGAATCCAAAACGCATGCTGCTTCAGTGCATGGCTGAATGTACACCACCTTTATCAGTTTATCTGGAAGAGAAAAACGATTTATTTCAGACAATAAGGTGACTTTATAGCTCCAGAAAATCTGTATATTGTTCACACTCTTTGACTACTAGTATTTTATTGCAAGATGGTAAAATTATGACAAAAAAGAAAACAACCTCTACTAAACATAAACAAGGAAATCTACATTGGCCAAAATCTCTGAAAAGATTGTCAGTAATAATCACATACAAAAGCAATAGGAAACGATTCATAAAAAAGCAAGCCATAGTACAGACCATGGGAAAAAAAGACAAAAAGAAAGAAAAGTTGGCATCACAACTTACTTATGAAAAGCACACAAAATTTGAGAATTTCAAAAATATAAAATAATTTCTATTTAACAAAAACTAGCATTAATAGTTAAGCGCTCCTTTGGCCTACATAGTGAGTTTCAGGATAGCCAGAGCTACAGAGAGAATCCCTATCTTCAAAAACCATAATGAAGTCTGAATTCATTTTCTGCTCAGATCAAAATGAGAGCTACAATAAGTCTGTATCACTTCTATTAAACCAAATGCAGCAGGCTCAGGAAGATAAAACTCAACAAGTATGACATCCTGAGTAAGTGTGCAAGACTTGGAAATGCAAATGCAGTCCTTCTCTCAAGACACACTTCTTCATTTCCTTGTCATTACAACCTCCTAATTTCATTGATGTTTAAGTAATATGTGTTTGAAATTAACATTAAATATTTCAACAATCCATTTTCAGTAACTGACAGAACAGCTAGCAGGCTACAGGATCTAAAAATCTTCAGACACATCCAATAATCTCACATAACCAACATACAGAATGTGCAGCAGGTCACAATTTTTTTTTTTTTTTTTTTTTTTTTTTTTTTTTGTACAAAGCGTTTGGCCAGTTACTAATGTTTCTTATTCCTTACCTCTGTCTTAAATATTACCCCGTTTCTATTAATCTAAGTGTTTCCAAGTGGTCTTATCATACCGAAGAGAGGGTTCAGACCTCTGCTCTTTCAAGTCTCTACATCTTGAGTATCCTCCTTCCTGCCCCCTTATCTTCCTTGTTTCCTAGTCCCACCTATAGTGCTTTCCTGTTTTCCAACAGTGCTTTATTCATTGACCAGTAAGAAAAACATATTTACCAAATAACATCTATCATTATCTCCCCTTTTCTAAAATAAAAAGACAGTTTTAACTTTAACATAGTAAAATATATAACAAAACAGTTATCAAATAATAACTATTGCTAACAATATCTAGTCCATTGACATTTAGCAAGTTATAACGAAAATATTTTTGCATTATCTATCCTATCTTTGTGAGTCTAAAGTCTTACATGTAACGTATCATTAATCCTAAGTAAGGAAATCTATAACCATAACTATCTTTCTTCACCTCCATTAAAAACCATAGATGGATAATATATAAACTCAAAAAATGCTAGAGACAACTCACTGCCTGGTCAGTCACCCAAAGGTCTTCGGAAATAATCATATCTTTAGCCTATAGATCATAATGTGTCTAGCAGACTCCTCAGCAAAATATGAAACTTCAAAATGTCTTGTCAGTCACTTTCTCTTTGTCTTGTATACTGTCTGGAGAATCTTCCATGAAGCAGGAACCCTGTAGCACTGTCCATATTGTATTAGCTGTCACATTTCTGTGAGTCACACTGTCCAGACAAGAGCAGTATGTTGCTCAAATGGCTAGTTTTGCCATACTGGGAGTAAACACCTTAACAAGTTTCTTGGATGTCCATCTTCCTTTCTGACTCAGGTGGTATTGCTAGGAGCAGTGATGCCTCACTGTTAAGAAAATCCCTAAACCATTTTAAATGCCATATTCTGTAGGTCTTTGAAAGGTTTGAAGAATGCCTGCCTATCCACCTCAAATATATCTCTCTATATCTAGAAAACCTAACTAACACTATGTTTTGACTATTATAGATAACTATCTAAAATCTGTACTAAAGTATACATCACATTTTTAATTGAACTATATAAACACAATACATAAACAAGAGGAGAAATATATATATATATGTATATATATATATGTATATATATATATATATTACAAAATTGACTTTAAATCTGCATCAATAAATGAAAATCTATTCCAAACAATGTATTTATTTCTATGCCAGATTCCCTCTTTACCTATAAAAAGAGATTGGTGGTGATCATTAACCATTTATACCAACCCTTTTTAAATAAAAATAAACATTTATAGAAAATATTTGGGAATTTGTGAGACATTCTTTGCACACTGCTTCCTGCTGGTAGGGGGTGCTGTCTTGGGGAATGCTAAGACACAGAAATACTGACTGCAGTGTTCTTCAAGGCTGTCTTTTCCCAGCTGTTTTGAATATTGGATCACCTGGGACACTGTTTTAGGGGTTGTTTGATCAAACCATGTTAGTCTGGAAGGAATCAACAGCTTTTTATATTCTGTGAAAAGAAAAATAGAAATCCTTTCCCCCAGTAACCTGTCGTTAGACTTAACCTTTGAAATCAAAGCATTTTTAAAATATATAAATTGGATTAATATAGCAGTATTCATAATCAAGTGTATGTTAGTAATTGTTGTTCCTTAGCAATTGAGCAATTTAAAGACAACACTGTATCTTTGTGTGCTCTGTGTGCTTTCCATCTTTTATTACTCTATTTCTTTTACTAATATTTTTTTTATTTATTGAGGTCAGGGTTCGCTGTGTAACTTTTGCGTGTCCTGGAATTAACTCTGTATACCAGGTTCACTTTGAATTCACAGAGTTTGCCTCTGCCTCCCAAAGATGGAATTAAGGGTGTGTCACTACACTCAACTACTCTCTTTTTTTCTATTTGTTTTTTTTCTCTCTCTCTCCAAAGTCTAAGTACATTTTAAAACACATTGTAAACCTTTAGAGGGTTTTCTTTTTCATTTCTTTTCCTTTTTATTATTTTTTTCTTATTTTACCTATCTATTCCAGATCTTTCTCCCTCACTCCCTCACTCCTGTGCCCTACCCCCCTTCTCCCTTCCCAAACCATTCCACCATCCCCACTCCATAGGGAGGTAGATGTCTTGAAGCAGGGATTAACAAAATCTGTGAAGTCATTTAGAGTAGGGCCTAGGCCCTCCCTTTTGCCTCTAGGTTAAGGGAGTATCTCTTTATAGGGAATGTGTTCCCAAAGTCCTTTAGTCCACCAGCGATACATCCTGGTTCCACTGTCAGAGGTCCCTTAGTCTGCCCAGGCCTTCTAACTGAGACCCATGTTCAGGGGGTCTGAGTCAGTCCAATGCTGGTTTCCCAGTTATCAATCTGGGGATCAGTTAGCTCCCCTTAGTTTGGGTCAGCTGTCTCTGTGGGGTTCTGTAGCCTAGTGTTGCCCCCATTTCCTTATCCCTCCTCCCTCTCTGCATATGGAATCCAGGAGTTGGGCTCAGTGATTAGCTGTGGGTGTCAACTTTTGTTTCCATCAGCTACAGCATGAGGGCTCTATGATGGCACATAAGTTAGTCATCAATCTCATTATCAGGACAGATATTTAAGGTAGATTTTCCACTGTTGCTAAGACAGTGGGGACATCCTTGTAGGTCTCTGGACATTTCTCTAGAGTTAGTTTTCTCTTCAAAGCTAAAATGGCTCCCTCTTTTATGGTGTCATTGAAGACTCCCCGTGGAAGGCCTCACACTAACTAGGAAGCTGATAGAGGATGGGATGGGTATAGTGGGGATTAGGGGAGGATGTGAGGGAAGATAATTGTATTGACTTGTAAAATCATTTTGTTTCAAATTAAAAAAAAAAAAAAAAGGAAAAAGATAAAAACAAGAAACCAGCATTGGTACAGTGTTTTAGTAAACTTCAGATAAAAGTTGTGTGTCTCCTGAGTAGCATTCAGGGAACTGGAAGATACTCTTCAAGCTTCCAGAGAAGTAGGGCAATCATTAGTATCACCCAGTCACAACCTTGAGGCTTCATTAACTGCCTGCAAGTTGTAATGGTACAATAGTGACCTAATTCTTGACTGGATTTATGATTCACTCTGTGAGATGGAACCTATATCTGATAGTGCTGAACGGTCAAGAACACAGGATTACATAAGTCAGAGATTGTGGGAAAGTCTACTATGATTATTCTGCTAAAGGAACATATCAACAAAGTAACTAGTGGCAGACTGCTGTACCCATAGCTTAGTGTCCCATTCAGCCCTCAACAGAGAAGATTCTTACAGAAGACAAATATCATCTGAACATCCTAAAATCAGTGTTCTTTTTTCCTTGTTTCCAATTCATACTTTTATAAATCCCACTCACTTAATAGGAAGATGATGTAGGGAGAATGTGAGGATTCCGTTTCTTTTTAAAATATCCCAGCATATATGACATAGGGTGTACAATACATTTGTCCAGCCTGGCCACTTCCTGTCTCTATGTCTCTGCTTCCTGTCTTCTATTAGTTACAGAGCTCCCACTCACCATACATTCCTACTGTGCTGTCCAGTCCAAGAGAATGGTTTTGGGTTTTTTTTTTTATTATTATTATATAACCACATCCATTTAAATGAAAGCAAATATTTATAGACAATATTTGGGACTTTGGGCGTCGTTCTTTCCAAACAACTTCCTGCTGGTAAGGGGCGCTGTCATGGGGATTCTATGAAGATGCAGAAATCCTGGCTGTAGTCTGTAAGGCTGCGTTGTCCAGCTGTTTTAAATGTAGGATCACCTTGTACTCTGTTTCAGGCAGTCTGGCTTGATCAAACCACATTAGTCTAGAAGGAATCCACATCTTTTCATTTTCTGTGGAAACAAAACTAGAAATCCTTTTCCCCCAGTAACTTGTCCTTCAACTTAAATTTTGGAGTCAAAGCATTTTTTTAATTTAATTTTTTATTTTACATGTCAATCCCAGTTCCCTCTCCCCTCCCTCCCTCCCTCCCTACCCCCCCAGGCCTCCATCCCTCCTTCTCTCCCATTTACCCTCTCTGCCCTCTCACATGCACTCTAAACACCCTCCCTCCCATCCCCCCACCACAATTCCACATGTAGGGGAATGCCATCCAGTTGGGGTCATGTAGATCTGGCAGGTCCTGTGAAGTAGGGACTAGGGCTTCTCTCCTGTCTCTAGATTAAGGCAGTTATCCCTCCATGGAGGATATGTTCCTAAGTCCTTTTGTGCACCAGGGATACATCCTGGCTCCACTGTCTGAGGTCTCTTAGACTGCTCAGTCCTTCTGGCTGAGACCCATATTCAGGGGGTCCTGAGTCAGTCCCATGCTGGCTTCCCAGCTCTCAGTCTAGTGGCCTTTAGCTCCTCCTTGTTCAGATAAGCTGTCTCTATGTGCTTCTGCCATATGGTCTTATCCTCTCCATCTGCTTCTGGGTTCTAGTTCGACTCAGTGTTTATGTATGGGTGTTTGCTCCTATTTTCAACAGGCATTAATTGAGGGCTCCATGGAGAAGTTAGTTGTGGATCTCACTCTCTGGGAAGGGCATTTATGATAGCCTTTGCACGGAAGCTGAGATTGTTAGTTGGGAGCAGTCTTGTAGTTCTCTCGACCTTTCTTTGTGTTCAATTTTATCTTCAAACCAATACTGGCTCCCTCTTTTATGTTCTCTCTCTCTGTCTCTGTCTCTGTCTTTTTCCTATCTTCTATTCCTTACCAGGCTCAATCTTCCTGGTTGCACATGTTTTCCTTTTCTCCCCCTCATTTTCTCCTACTACTATCTCCATTCGCTTCACCTGAGCTCTGGGGGACTTGTCCCTTACCAGTTCTGTGAGGGACTTTATATGAATCTCTAAGAATATACCTTGTACCCTAGTTCGTCTGGTGATGTGAATTATAGGCTGGTGATCATTTGATCTAGGTCTAAAATCCATATATGAGTGAGTACATACTGTGTTCCTATTTTTGTGACTGGGTTACCTCATTCAAGATGGTTTCTTCAAGTGCCATCTACTTGCCTGCGAATTTCAAGATACCATTATTTTTTTCTGCAGAGTAGTATTCCATTGTGTAGATGTGCCACATCTTCATTAACCATTCTTCAATTGAGGGGCATCTAGGTCGCTCCCAGGTTCTTGCTATTACAAACAGTGCTGCTATGAACATAGTTGAACAGATGTCTTTGTTGCATTGATGTGAATCCTTTGGGTATATGCCTAAGAGGGGGATTGCCGGGTCCTGTGGTAAACTAATTCCCATTTTCCTGAGGAACCGCCATACTGATCTCCAAAATGGCTGTATGAGTTTGCACTCCCACCAGCAGAGGAGGAGTGTTCCACTTTCTCCACATCCTCTCCAACATAAGTCATCACTGGTGTTTCTAATTTTAGCCATTCTGGCAGGGTTAAGATGGTATCTCAAAGTTGTTTTGATTTGCATTTCCCCTGATAGCTAAGGATGTGGAGCATTTTCTTAAGTGTCTTTCAACCTTTTTGATTTCCTACATTGAGAATTCTTTCTTCAGTTCTGTACCGCATTTTTTAATAGGGTCATTTGATGTTTTGTTGACTAGTTTCTTGAGTTCTTTGTATATTTTGGAGATCAGCCCTTTGTCGGATATAGGGTTGGTGAAAATCTTTTCCCAGTCTATGGGCTGCCGTTTGGTCTTGTCGACTGTGTCCTTTGCCTTACAGAAGCTTCAAGTTTGAAGAGGTCCCATTTTTTAATTGTTTCTTTCAGTGTCTGTTTTCCTGGAGTTATGTTCTAGAAGCGGTCTCCTCTACCAATTTGTTGAAGGGTACCTCCTACTTTCTCTTCTAAGAGGTTCAATGTGGCTGGTTGATTGTGAGGTCTTTGATCCATTTGGACTTGAGTTTTGTGCATGGCGACAGACATGGTTCTATCTGCAGTCTTCTACACACCCTCATCCAATTGTGCCAGCACCATTTGTTGAAGATGCTGTCTTTGCCCCACTGTATAATTTTGGCTGTTTTGTAGAAAATGAGGTGTTCATAGGTGCATGGATTAATATCAGGATTTTCAATTCGATTCCATTGGTCTACCTGTCTATTTTTATGCCAATACCAGGCTGTTTTCAGAACTATAGCTCTGTAGTATAGCTTAAATCAGGAATGGTGATGCCTCCTGAAGTTCTTTTATTGAATAGGGTTGTTTTGGTTATCCTGGGTCTTTTGTTTTTCCATATAAAGTTGATTATTATCCTTTCAAGGTCAGTGAAGAATTGTGGTGGGATTTTAATAGGGATTGCATTGAATCTGTAGATTGCTTTTGACAAGATTGCCATTTTTACTATGTTAATCCTATGTAACCAAGAGCATGGCAGATTTTTCCATGTTCTGGTATCTTCTTTGATTTCTTTCTTTACAGTCACAAAGTTCTTATTATATAGGTCTTTTACTTGTTTGGTAAGCGTTACACCAAGATACTTTATGTTGCTTGTGGCTATTGTAAAGGGTGATGTAACGAGTACGGTTTTTCTGCCTGCTGCCCGGTCTTGTCCTGCTACCACGCCACCAGCCCCAAATAACACACAGAGACTCTGTATTTGATACAATACTGTTGTCCCGGTTACTTGTTACTTATCGGCTAGCTCTGCCTTTAATTATTAACCCATTTCTATGTATCTTCACATGGCCTTCTCTTACCCGGGAGGCGGCTGGCGTCCAGCTCTCTCCAGACTCTCCATCTTGACTCCTCCTCACTACTTCCTATTTCCTCCTTTTCTCCTAGTCCCTCCTATCTTCCTTTCCTATTGGCCAACAGTGCTTTATTATTAACCAGTATGAGAAACATACAGAATGACATCTCCCATCATCTCCTCTTTTCTGTCTAAATAAAAAGAAGGGTTTTAACCTTAACATAGCAAAATATATTATACAACAGTTATCAAGTAAGAATCACAGTTAACAATATTTAGTCCATTAACATTTAGCAAGATTTGAAGAAAATATTCCATCATCTATCCTATCTTTGTGTGTCTAAAGTAACTTATCTTTAATACTAAGGAAAACTATAACTATAACTATCTGTCTTCAACTCCTTCAAAGACCACAGAAGGATAATATATAAGCTCTAGAAATGACAGAGACATCTTGCCTTTTCAGTCACCCGAAGTTCTTTTGTAATCTTCCATCTTCAGCCCATAGGCCATAGTGTGTCTGACAGACTCTCCAGTAAAGCAGAAAACTTCAAACTGTCTTCTTTATTGGCAGTTTGTCAGTCACTTTTCACCGTGTCCTGCATACTGTCTCGAAGACTCTTCCATGAAGCAGGATCTCTGTAGCAATGTCCATCTTGAATCAGGAGTCACTTTCCTGTGGGTCCTGCATGTCCAGTTTATACATCACAAAGTCAAACAGTCCAGACAAGAGCAGTATCTTGTCCAAATGGCTAGTCTTGCCATATTGGAAGCAAACTTCATAATGCATTTCTTCGATGTCCATCTTCCTTTCTGGTGCAGGTGGTATTACCAAGAGCAATTATGTCTCTCTGTCACAAAAACCCTAAACCACTTTAAATGCCATATTCTGTAGGTCTTTGAAAGGTTTGAAGAATTCCTATCTATCTCAAATACATCTCTGTGTATCTTGAAAAACCTAACTAACTTAACTCTAAGCTTTGACTATCATAGGTAATTATCTATAATCTGTACTACATTATATTTCTATATAAACACAATACCTAAACAAGAGGAGAAATACACATCTCACAAAATTGACATTAAATTGTATCAATAAATGAAAATCCATTCCAAAACAAAGTAATCATATCAATACCATAATTCCCTTTTTACCTTTAAAAATAATTGGCTGTGATCATTACCCATTTATAACCAAGTCCATTTACATGAAAACAAACATTTATAAACAATGTTTGGGAATTTGGGCGTCGTTCTTTCCAAACTACTTCCTGCTGACAGGGGGCACTGTCATGGGGGGATCCTGAGAAAATGGCAGTAGTCTGCATGTCTGCCTTGTTCAAGCAGTTTTGAATGTTGGATCATCAGGAACTCTGTTTCAGGGGGCCTGGCTTGATAAAACCACATTAGTCTGCAAGGAATCCACAGCTTTTCATTTTCTGTGGAAACAAAAATAGAAATCCTTTTCCCCAGTAACTTGTCCTTGAACTTAAATGTTGGAGTCAAAGCATTTTTAAAATATATAAATTGGATTAATGCAGCAGCATTTCCTTTATCAGTTGTTATTTTCTCAGCAGTCAAACAATGTAGAGACAACACAATAGCATACAGTAACCAGATTCTCTCTGAGCTTGTCATCTTTACGTGCCTTTATTACTCTGTTTATTTTACTTTTATATTTTTATTTTTTGACATAGGGTTTCACTGTGTAACTCTTATCTGTCCTGGAATTTACTCTGCATACCAGGTTTACTTTGCAAATCACAGAGATCTGCTTGCCTCTGTCTCCACAGTGCTGGGATTAAAGGCGTGTGCTACAACACCCAGTTCCTCTTTGTCTCTTTAAAACCATTTTATTTTTCTCTCCCAAGCCTATGTATTTTTTTAAACACACTGTAAACTTTTAGCACCTTTTCTTAAAGTGAATCTGTCTCTACTGTAAATCTTTATCTTTTTCTGGCCATGAGACTTTATCTGTTAAACAACAACATTGTTAAAATTAAAGTCATATCTGTGTCAGCCGCGGTTTACCAAAGATGGTGGTGGGCACTTTTACCGCCAGTATGGAAAGCTGTGCTCAAAGCCTTGGTCTGCGCTGCCACCCAGAAAACATGCTGCCGGCTTGGAGATGTGGTCACTGCCATTGCCATCTCTCATACACACCAATAAATTGTTAGCAGAGTTATTTAAAAGCTGTGCGTTTTTTTTCCCGCTTATTCAAAGTAAGGAATCTTCCCTTAAAGGAGCCGCGCGAATATCTGTTTGTCTCTAGCAAAGAGTTCAACTGAGAAAAATGCTGCTACCAAGAAACCTTGCTTGTCTCTGTTCTTTTGTTTATAAAACCCTTTTTTAAGCTTTTGTTAAATTTTAAGTGGAAGTTCTTATTAACTTATTAACGTGGGCGCCATTTGTAACGAGTACGGTTTTTCCGCCTGCTGCCCTGTCTTGTCCTGCTACCACGCCACCAGCCCCAAATAACACACAGAGACTCTGTATTTGATACAATACTGTTGTCCCGGTTACTTGTTACTTATCGGCTAGCTCTGCCTTTAATTATTAACCCATTTCTATGTATCTTCACATGGCCTTCTCTTACCCGGGGAGGCGGCTGGCGTCCAGCTCTCTCCAGACTCTCCATCTTGACTCCTCCTCACTACTTCCTATTTCCTCCTTGTCTCCTAGTCCCTCCTATCTTCCTTTCCTATTGGCCAACATTGCTTTATTATTAACCAGTATGAGAAACATACAGAATGACATCTCCCATCAGGGTGATGTTTCTCTGATTTCTTTCTCTGTCTCTTCGTTGTCTGAAAAAAGTAGGACTACTGATTTTTTTTGAGTTTATCTTGTATCCTGCTAGTTTGCTGAAGGTGTTTATCCGCTGTAGGAGTTCCCTGGTAGAGTTTATTGGGTCGCTTATGTAAACTATCATATCATCTGCAAATAGAGACAATTTGACTTCTTCCTTTCCAATTTGGATCCCCTTGATCTCCTTTGGTGTCTTATAGCATTATCTAGAACTTCTAGTACGATATTGAAGAGATATGGAGAGAGAGGACAGCCTTGTCTTGTTCCTGATTTTAGAGGAATTGGCTTAAGTTTCTCTCCATTCAGTTTGATGTTGGCAGTTGGTTTGCTGTATATTGCTCTTATTATGTTTAGGTATGTTCCTGTTATCCCTGACCTCTCCAATACCTTTATCATGAAAGGGTGTTGAATTTTGTCAAAGGCTTTTTCTGCATCTAGGGAGATAATCATATGGTTTTTCTTTTTCTGTTTGTTTATATGGTGGATCACGTTGATAGATTTTCGTATGTTAAACCATCCCTGCAATCCAGGTATGAAGCCTATTTAGTCATTGTGGATGATTTCTCTGATGTATTCTTGAATTCGGTTTGCCAGTATTTTATTGAATATTTTTGCATCGATATTCATCAGGGATATTGGTCTGTAGTTTTCTTTCTTAGTTGTGTCTTTGTGAGGTTTGGGTACCAAAGTTATTGTGGCCTCATAAAAAGAGTTTGGCAATAAACCTTCTGTTTCTATCTTGTGGAACAGTTTGAGGAGCAGGGGTATTAGTTCTTCCTTGAATGTCTGGTAGAATTCTGCACTGAATCCATCTGGCCCTGGACTTTTTTTCGTTGGAAGGCTTTTGATGCCTGCCTCTATTTCATTGTGGGTTATAGGTCTATTTAAGTTGTTTGTTTGTTCTTGATTTAATTTTGGTAAGTGATAGTTATCCAGAAACTTGTCCATTTCCTTTGAATTTTCAATTTTTGTGGAATACAGATTTTCAAAGTATGACCTGAAATTGTCTGGATTTCCTCTGTGTCTGTTGTTATGTTCCCCATTTCGTTTCTGATTTTGTTAATTTGCATGTTCTGTCTCTGCTTTTTTGTTAATTTGGATAAAGGTTTGTCTATCTTGTTGATTTTCTCAAAAAACCAACTCTTCGTTGCATTGTTTTTTGTATTGTTTTCCTGGTTTGTGTTTTGTTGATTTCAGCCCTCAAGTTGATTATTTCCGGGCGTTTACTCCTCCGGGGTGAATTCGCTTCTCTCTGTTCTAAGGTTTTCAGTTGGCCTGTTAATTTTCTTATATGATTATCCTCTGTTTTCTTCATATGGGCACTTAGTGCAATGAATTTCCCTCGTAGCACTGCTTTCAAGGTGTCCCATAAGTTCGTGTATGTTGTATCCTCATTCTTGTTGAATATTAGAAAGTCTTTAATTTCTTTCTTTATTTGTTCTTTGACCCAGGAGTGGTGCAATTGCACATTGTTCCGTTTCCATGAGTTTGTAGGTTTTCTGCTATTTGTTGTTGTTGAATTCGAATTTTAAAGCATGGTGGTCCGATAAGATACAGGGGACTATTCCTATTCTCTTGTATCTGTTGAGGTTTGTTATATCACCTAGTATGTGTTTGATTTTAGAGAAGGTTCCATGTGGAGCAGAGAAGAAGGTATATTCTTTTTGTCTTTGGATGGAATGTTCTATAGATGTCTGTTAACCCCAGTTGAGACATAACTTCTATTAATTCTTTTGTTTCTTTGTTGAGTTTCTGATTTGTGGTCCTGTCTATTGTTGAGAGTGGTGTTTTGAAGTCTCCCACTATAAGTGTGTGAGGTTTTATATGAGCTTTGAGTTTTAGTAGTGTTTCTTTTACAAATGTGGAGGCCTTTGTATTTGGGGCATAGATGTTCAGAACTGAGACTTTGTATTGGTGGATTTCTCCTGAGATGAATATGGAATGACTGTCTACATCTCTTTTGATTAATTTTGGTTTGAAGTTAACTTGTTAGATATTAGTATAGCCACGCCTGCTTTCTTCCTGCTTCCATTTGATTGGAAAATCTTTTCTCAACCCTTTATCCTGAGGTAATGTCTATCTTTGAAGCTTACATGTGTTTCTAGTATGCAGCAAAGGGATGGATTCTGTCTTCGTATCCTTTCTCTTAGCCTTTTTCTTTTTATTGGTGAGTTAAGACCATTAACGTTGAGGGTGAATAAGGACCATTAATTGTTGATGCTTGTTTGTTTTAGCTTTGCTGTTGGTAGTGGTATTGTGAGTGTATTTGTTCTGCTTCACCCTTGGTTTCTAGTATAGTTAGATTATCTTTTGTCTACATTTTTGTGGGCATAGTTACCTTCCTTGGGTTGGATTTTTCCTTCCAATACTTTCTATAGGGCTGGATTTTTAGATACATATTGGGAAAATCTGGTTTTGTCATTAAATATCTTGTTCTCTCCATCTATATTGATTGAGAGTTTTGCTGGAAATAGTATCCTAGGCTGGCATCCGTGTTCTCTTAATACTTTTAGAACATCTATCCAGGACCTTCTGGCCTTGAGGGTTTCCGTGGAGATGTCAGGTGTAATTTTGATAGGTCTGCCTTTATATGTTACCTGTCATTTTTCCTTCGCTGCTCTTAATATTCTTTCTTTATTGTATATGCTAGGTGTTTTGATTATTATATGTCAAGGGGTATTTTTTTCTTTGGTCAGCCTATTTGGGGTTCTGTATGATTCTCGTACATTCATGGGCATGTCCTTCTTCAGATTTGGAAAGTTTTCCTCAATGATTTTGTTGAATATGTTTTCAGCACCTTTGAGCTAGGCTTCCTCACCTTCATCTATGCCTATTATTCTTAGGTTTGGCCTTTTCATGGTGTCCCACATTTCCTGGATGTTTTGTGTTAAGGATTTGTTGGATTTATGATTTTCTTTGGTCGATGAATCTATTTCTTCTCTTTTATCTTCTGTGCCTGAGATTCTCTCTTCCATCTCTTGAATTCTATTGGTTATGCTTGTGTCCGCAGTTGCCAATTTTTTGTCCAGCTTTTGAATTTCTAGCATTCCTTCTGTTTGTGTTGCCTTTATTTTCTCAATTTCATTTTTCAAGTCTTGAACCGTTTCCTTCACCTGGTTAATTGTTTTTCATTGGCTTTCTGTACTTTCTTTAAGACATTTGTTCATTTCTTCCACTTTTTTTTTTTTTTTTTTTTTTTTTTTTTTCCCCTTCCTCCATTTCTTTAAGGGATTTTCTCACATCTTCTTTGAGGGCCTCTATCATTTTTATGATGGTAATTTTTAAGTCGTACCCTTCTGCTTCCTCTGCTTTGTTGTTGTGTTCCATTCTAGTTGGTGTAGATTCCCTAGATTCTGGTGGTGTCATGCTTGTCTTTCTGTTGTTAGGTGTTCTCTTGTATTGCCTTCTTCCCATAGCTTCTTCCAGTAGGTGTTGGTAGTGTATCCCCCCTCTCTCTATGGTACTTCCCCGATGGGCTTATGTGGGTCTGAGATTCAGTATCTGTGGCTCTGTGTGGTCCAAGCTCTCTAGGAGGTTTCTCTGCAGACAGGTATCCAGGGATGGGTCAAGGATGAGGATCCCGAAGAAGATGTAAGCAGGTACTCACAGTGGTCCTCTGGCCAATAGCTCTGGCCAATAGCTCTGGCCAATAGCTGGCAGAAGAGGGTGAGGGCTGAGCTGGAACTTGAGAAGGTTTTGCAGGATAGTGGGATCTCACTGGAAACTGGTGTTGTTTTCCACCTGAGACCTTGTTCTTTGGTAGAGGCCAGGATTTGGGGGTCAACAATCTTGCCTGCAGGAACTCTAAGTGTACCTGCAGAGATTGGCGGATCTCTGGTAGGGGCCCGGGACTCCAGCAGAGGACTGGAGGCGGGGTCAGAGACCAAGCCAGTGGAAATTAAGGGTGGTCCTGCTTGGATAGTCAGGTCTCCTTTGTTCTGAGTTACTCTGAGAAGTCTCTGAAGTAGGGTGGACTGTTGGCTCCACCCTCTGTCCCAGTGCTCAAACAGAGCAGCAGGACCTTGGGTGGGGTAGGGCACAAGGTAGCGGGGGTAGGCTGGCAGTGGGGATGGCTGGGGGTGTATCAGAGCTCCAAGGGTGCTCTCGATGGGGACTGGAGACAGGAACAGCAGGATTAGGGGCCAACCCAGGGAGTTCAGGCGGGGCCATCTTAAGACTTTATATACCAACATAAATAGCTAAATTAAAGTTTACTCACAGTGGTAACATTTACTATAGAAAGCTTATGTACATTTTGCTACATGGAACAGTTCATAGGAAAAACAAGTTATTTTTTATGAGTACATATTAAAGTAATCTTTTCACTGTATTTGACAATGGCAGATCTAAATGAGTCAGTTACCTAAGGAAAATATATCCATGCCAAGAACAGCCTCACAACTCAGACAATAGTTTACAGTTTTCTATGAACTAACCCTTTTCCCTATAGCACTCATTCCAAAAGCTATTATCAAGTGTCCACTCTTGAGGAGTCCAGACACTGTTAATAACAATTTCACATATTAGAGGAAGCACTCTGCTCACCGTAGTAAACAGACTTGGATGGCTTAGAATCAAGAGTATAACAAGATGTAGAGTAATGTATTCAACTCCCATTATGTGGCAAATGTCACTATAAATATTTACTCAAGATCCTCCTCACCCTCCTAGATAATGGCTGAATGGCAGTACCACCCTCTCAGTTCTCAAAGCACTTGGACCAACTATTTCCTAAGCTTCCTCTGTAAGTCCTATTTGAAACATTGTGTCCCTGTCTGGGATGCTGACTCTGATTTTAACCAAGGATGAATCAAAGTCATTATTGTGTATACTAACTTATTTCCACATATATCATTTTATAATACAATACTAATTTCATTAGATATATCATACAGATGGATCATATTTTGCCTTTTCTGCATTAATATATGCACAGGTTATGTCTACAAACTGAAAACATTAATATTGTAATTCAGTTATCACTTTTGTCACTGAAAACCACAAATTCAAACTTCAAAGCCCTGGCTTTGAATCTCAATCATCAATATGAACACATAACATATATTATCTTATTTATGTATAAATATCTCAAATGTAAAACATTGTAAGACTTTAAAACTCCCAAAGTAAAAGTTTCCGATTCAAAGATTAAGTATTTAAAAGACTTTATTTTTAGGCTTGTGAATTTTGAATATGATCGTGATCTGCAATAACAGAGTATGTGTTAAGAGCAGTTTTCCTGCCAGCCTGGTCCCAGTCCCAAATAACACACAGAGATGCTGTATAAGATATGAAGCTGTTGACCAGTTTACTAGCATTTCTTATTGGCTAGCACTGTCTTAAATATTAACGCATTTTTACTAATCTAAGTGTTTCTACATGGTCTAATCTTTCCGGAGAGAGAGTCCAGACCTCTTATTTCTCTTGATCCTACATTTTGAACTCTCCTTTAATACATCTCCCATAATCCTCCTTGTCTCCTAGTACCGCCTCTCTTGCCTTCCTGTTTGCCAACAGTGCTTTATTCATTAACCAGTAAGAGAAACATATTTACAGAATAACATCTTCCATCGGGTATGCACTTGAGTTAAAACAGCAATGGGCTTGCTATCCCATATTCATCTCCAGTCCTCAAGAAATACAATGATTATGTTAGACTTCATCATGAACATGAATCCAATACGTGAAAGCAGAAACTACACACCACAGATAAAACAGTCAAGGGAAGAAAATGGAGACAAAAATGTTTTGAGGATCCTGACATAAAAAACAATAACCTTCAAGATAAGAACTTGACTAGGCATGCATAACTGAGTGACAGTAAGACAGATAAGAGGTTTCTATTAGACTCAGTGTAGCTGTTGCTGCTGATAGAGAAAGTACATTGCCTTTGGATAGGGTACTTGATGATCTTCTGTGGGACCAGGAAATTCTCTGTTCAATCTGCCTGTTGCTAGTGAGACATCCATTTAACAGGAGACATCCTACATTTTTTTTAGTGTTTTATATAATACTATAAGGTCTGGGGAGATAAAGCTTAGTAGAGAAAGAATTTGGATGTACAAGTCCCATGAGTTTAAACCGAGAAATCACCTAAAAGTCCAGAATGGTGACACTCATCTGAGATTCCTTCACTTCTGGAAGAAAAAACTGTGAGGCAGAGATTGGAAATTAATTGCCTAGAAGCTGGAAGACTAGCTAGATTGGACTGCAGTGTATTTCAGAAACAAGAGAGACCACCTTGGCATGGTAGAAGGGGAGAGGCAACTCGTGAAAGATGTCCTCTGATATCCATAGGTGTCTAGATAGGGTTCTGTGGCTGCATTGAAACACCATGACTATAACCACATTAAGGAGGAAAGGGTTTATTCAGCTTACACTTCTATATCACTGTTATTCATCACTGAAGGAAATCATGACTGGAATTCAAACAGTGCAGGAACCTGAAGGCAAGAACTGATGCAGAGCATATGGAGGGTGCCACTTACTGGCTCACTCTCCCACAGCTTGTTCAACCTTATTTGTTATATAACCTATGATACCAAGCCAAGGCATGGCCCCACCCACATGATCTGGGCACTGCTCTACAAACCAATACTTAGGAAAATATCTGACAGCCTGGCCTACAGCATGACAATATGACATTTTTTTTTCAAATGTGGCTCTTTCATATCTGGTAGGTCCAGCTTGTGTCATATTGACATAAAATTGACCAGCACAACAACAACTGAACTACAACACTTACCATATCTTCACGACATGCTCTGATGGTCCATCCTTCTCCTTCCAGCCTGTAGCCTAGATTTACCCCACAGTACAAACTTTTTGGACATTGCAATCTGTTATAAGCGGTGTTACTTATGTGCCCACATCTCTCTCTCTTTATCTCTGTCCCTCTCTCTCTCACACACACACACATTCAACCAACACATACAATGTTATACTTTCCTATTCTAAACCTTGAATTTGAAAATCTCAATTAAAAAAATCTATTATGAAGTAAAGGATAATATCTAATGTTGTAAAAGCAGGAACATCCAGAGAAAATTTTAAAGAGAGGAAAGTAGGGAAGCATGCTATATTTGAGAGAAACATGTCACATCAAATTTTTTAAAATATTATAGTAGAGCTAAGTAAACAGTGGGATCTGGTTGGCAGAGCAGATATTGTAACAGATTGCAGTGTCACTTCTTCCTTTAACTCTCTAAGGGAGACATTTGCTTGTGACTATTAGTGAAGAGGCATATGCTACTCTGCTGGCTGTTCTTGGTTGTCAATGTGACTACATCTAATCTAACTAAACTCAAAAGTAGAGGACACACCTGTGGGCAATTTCTGTTTAATTTGAAGATGATCCACTTCTAATCTGGATCTTTGAAGGTGGAATCACACCTTTAATATAGATTTTTAACCCAAATATCTGGACAATGCCTTCTGCTAGAAGCTGATATTAGGACATGGAAGAAGGAAATTTTTCATCTTTGCCTGCATGGTCTTCTCTTGTTAGCACATCCCATAATTCACTTGCCTTTAAGCCTACTTCTTTAGGATTCTAGCATATATGATCAGCTGAGACATCCACCCCTCTGGACTGAGGAATTACTTGACTCTTGAACTTTTCATTCATATCCAGGCATAATTAGCTGGACCACAGCCTGAAGGTCATTCTAATAAATCCCTTTTGTGTACATGTTAATACTCATTTTATAACTTCTGTTACTCTAGAGTTCTCTGACTAATACACCAGGAATGTTGAGAATCCCTTCTGGCACACTTTGGTCTCAGCTATGTTTCAAATACCAATGGCCCTTTACTCTTAAATTCTTCTTCAGATGATGCTTTGGTGTTGGTCGTCTTAGTTCCTATAACATCTCAGTGACAAAAGTAAGAGGACAAAAGTCAAAAATCTCTCAAATGGAACACACAATAATATAATTAAATGATTGCATCATATGGAGATATTCAAAGTTTAGTGAGGAATGGAAAGTCAGATGTCTTAGGCTTTGTGGTCCATGACTGAGCATCCTCATCTACATGAAGTCAGAGGAAAGTTTGTTGAACATTTGTTATTTCCATCAATCATGTGAGTACCAGGGAAGGAACCCAGGCCTTTAGGCATGGCAGCAGGTATCATTTTCTCTCTGAGCCATTGCTCCTGCTGATCACATCATCTATGGAATTGAATAAGCTTTGCATCTGTATTGACATCCTGTGTGCATATATATGTCCTTTATTTATCAAGGGTATATTTGTTTGCCCCTGCTTTGACAGCACCAGTTGGGGACCTGTGGAATTACCTCCTCCACACATTAACTCTCTGACTCACTGTCAGTCTCAGAAGTCAGATCCAGTCCATTGGAGCTGCACAAGATTAAAGCTTGGAAGAAACCATTCCTCAGTACATTTTGAGATCTATAGTGGTAAAATAGCAGCACCAATAATCCCTCTCCTTGGACTTGCACAGACAAGCTCTCCCTCAGAGGCATGTTGCTTTAGCTCAGGCTCCATCCACTCTGGCTACTCAATCTGAAGCTTCCTCACAATAGTGCTTAGATGGAGCATCAAAAAGTATTCCTGAGCACAGCTCTACCACCAGGAGGGTCTTCTCACTTCCACATTTCATCAGATGGCCCTGATCTGCATTGCCATCCAGGATGACATGTGGGAGATTTGGTCCAACCCTGACAATAAATGATACTAGAGCAGGATTTTGAATCCACGAAAACCTTCCATCGTAAGACAATTAGTCAAACTACATCATCTATTTTTCCCTTGATCTCATAAAAGTCTCTCTTAGGTTGATCATGATTTACTCCAAGTGATACAGCAAACATGACTAGCTATATAAAAGTTACATGCACGTCCTAGAGATATGGCTCCTCCATTTTGAGTATTTGTTTCCCTGTCAAAGAACAAACAGAGCAGATAAAATTCATCATTAACTCCAGTTTCAAGTGGAATCTGATGCTCTCTTTTGGCCTCTCATAAAATTGCATGCATGAAGAGTATTGGGCTTCAGCAGGTTAAACGCCCATACCTATGAATATAAGAAATGAATCTTTAAAAAAAACCACACCAATATGTATTTAAGACCAACCATACCAAAAAAGACAACAATGCCTAGTCAATCTTGGAATTCCTTCTGTCTGCTATGTGGTTATCACTGATGGTATATTTAAAGGAAACCAAAGCAGATAGTTCTGGTTTTCCTAATTTCCTAATTTGTTGATCCTCTGTTAGTTTCCTGTCATGCATCCCACTCCTACTCTTTCCCCTACTCATTCCCTTGCATATAATCTCTGCTCTTCCTACCTCTCCAGTAAACAAAGCAAAATTTAAAAGAAAAACCAAGTCAAAATTAAAAAAAAAAAATCTTGTCAAGGAGTCTGCACTGTGTTCTAGTGAGTCACACAGCATACCCTTTCATCCATACATCTTGTCTGGTGAATGTTTCAAGCCTCTGGCTTCTACTACATAAAATTGACCCTCCTGAGGATTCATCTTGGATATCCCATTGATGCCTTCAGTCATGGAGAACCTGTAGCTTTGGAACTGCAAGTCCCAGCCCTTCCCATGCTCCAGTAGTTCAGAGATGAAGAGGATGTTAGGGTGGGATATCTCCTAGTCCTGGTTCTGGGCCTGGGAGGTAGCTTGGTGCGTTAGTCTGCCATCTTTCCCTCATCTTCACCACTGGGGTGAGCTTTCCTCACTGCTCCAGTTAGCTCACCATGTGCAGCAAGTAGAAAGGAGAGGCCAATTCTCCTGCTTTCATGATCTCACATCTGGCTCACACTCACTCAGCCCACATAGGGACAGTTCTACTGTTTTGCCCAGGTGTGGTGCCAGGAACACTCTACTAATCGCTACAGTTGTTAAGGAGATGACCCAGATCTTCTCTTTTTATATCCCAGATGGCAACTTCCCCACCACCTACAAGTGACTTTTGTGCAAGTGGGGTGGGTACATTTCCATTAACAATTCTAACACGAGGTAGAAGCAGTGGTTTAGACTCACTTCTGCTCTCATAGCTCTCAGGGCCAGCTCTGCTGCACTGTTGGCCACAGTGTTAGCTCTACTGTGCTGCTCATTCCAGATGCAGGACTCACTCTCCTGAGTCGGGAAGGGTGCTACCAGTTCTTCCTAGTTCTGCAGCCAGTGAAGAGAGTGCTTAACTCTGTGCATTCCTAAACTGTCTTCACTGATAACAGAAGCCACTGACATCAACACAGACTGATGCCCTGGCTGGGCAGTGGGTCCAGACATTGCACTTAGCAGCAGGCTGGTGGCAGCATAGGCCACTCAGATCTGTGTGACCCCAGCTTAAACACATCCCTTGAAGACTTACATAGTCCTTGGTGATGGCCCACATCTCTATTTCTGTATATCTCTGTTGCCAACATAGGCCAGGGACTACACAGATGCCAGCTGTGTTTGCAGCGTGGATGCAGACATGGTCCTAGGCTGAATCCTGGGCATGGATGTCACCATGGCCCTGGTTGGCAATGTACATCATTCATATCAGCATGCCCGCATCAGTAGCCCCCCAGGTGGGCCCAGGTGGTGGCTCAGATTGCAGGCATCTACCATGTCTTTGTTGACAGTTGGAGCTTGGGGCATCAGTGCAGACCCTGGCTTCAGCAGGGCCTTGGCCAGAGACATAGTCCTCAGCAACACTCCTGACTCAAATGTTATAATAATCCTGAGTGGCAGCACTGCACTATAAGATACACTTGCCCCTGTAGGTGTATATCCCTGGTGTGGGAGGACCTTCTCTATGTTGCAAATATGCATTGCTTTTCTTGGTTAATGAATAAAGCTGTTTTGATCAATGGACAGGCAGCATTTAGGTAGGCAGAAATTCCGAAGATAGAGACTTGGAAAAGAAAGACAAAGGACAGATGCCATGTATTTGTGAAATGGTATGATGACAGGGCTTTCTCTGGTATGATAAGGCCAGGAGGAGATACACAGATTAATAGTTATTCATCAATAAGAGAAAGCCAGCCAGTAAGAAGCCCAAGCCATTGGCTAAACAGGTAAAAATAGATAGTAATTCTCAGAGTAGTTATTTCATAGTGGTTTTGGGGACCTGATTGTGTGGCGAGAACTGGGTCCAGTAAGACTGAGACTAGATGGAGAAAATGTCTCAATATATCCTAAGACAGTAACACAGTCATAGGTGGTAGCATAGACTGAAGGCAGCTGCAAGCCCTCAGTGGTCATAAGAGTCACAGATATCAACCCAGACACCTACAGCTTTGTCATGGCCAAGTAGTAAGACATGGCCCTTGAGAGCAGCCCAGGAAGGACATCAAAATTATGGCCTGGGTGGCAAGCAGGACATGATTTTTTCCATACTTTCTTAGTAAATGTTTGGATTTCCTGAGAGATATAAGAGAATGTATGACAATAAGTAACAGTAGGGATAAATTTTCCATAATGATAATGGATATACAAGGAGTTAAACAACACCATCTACATTCAAAGACAACCCTCCTGTGTAGCCAGGCTGGCTGGGAATGAAGTATGTAGCCTAGGCTGGATACCTGTGTTCTGAGGTCACAGGGGTGAAACACCATACATGACCAAAGATACTGGTCTTAAGAGTGAAAAATCTGTTTGTCTGGAACAACTTAATATCAACATAATTATCTTCCATGACAGAATTCCCACCACATGTAGATGGCTGAGGCCCCAGTCAGCTTGCCAAAGCCATCAAAAATGAACTGACAGAAAAACTCTTAGTCACCAATAGCACTACCCTCCATGTTGCTGTACTCCTCACAGAGGGCTCATGCTGGTGAATGTCAGGGTTTCTCAGGAATTCTTGTTTCAGGTTTTCATATCTCAAGCTCATTTTTGATGTTCTCTTTTCTTCAGGAGAACTGAGTCAACAGACCCATGGATCAGATTGGGGCTCATCACCTGGAGGTGTGTTGCTGTTTGCCTCACTGGTGAGTTCACAGCTTTAAGGGGGCATCTTCTACTGAGGAGGCCGTTATTCTAGAGTGGAGATCACTATATGTTTAAGGTTTCTGTGGCTTCTTTTTCCTCCTCAGTTTTCCCTCAAGAGCTGCTATCACAGAAGGAAAGTCAATTGGACCCAGATCAGCGTGGCTGGGACAAGGCTAGACAAAATCAGGACCTAGAGCAATACTGATCAAAGAAATTGGTCTTAAGAGTTTAGAGTGGGCAGTCACAAATTTATTAATAAAAATACAGTCATTGTACTGAATAGGGGCTTCCAGGGAGCATAATATAAACAGTAAATAGCCTTAGCAAAACAGCAAAACAACAGGAACAAATTAAAGAACAAATGAAATAAAACCTCAAAACATAACATAGAAAATGAAAGCAAAACAAAACAAATGAACAACAACAAAAAAACCCAAAATGAACAAAACCCCCAAAATTAAGCTGAACATAATTGCTTAAATAACAAAATTAATCTTTGTGCATATTTTGTAGCACAGATCTACAGCCTTTCGCTGGCCATGGAAACAGGGTAGGGAAGTCAGTCACCAATTGCAAAACGCCTTTTCTAAGCTACCATAGCCATGCCTCCTTGGGGCTTTGCAGAGTGTCTTCTTATGAGGAGGCCTTCCTCATAGGGTGCCAATGCCATGGGTCCAAGGCTTTGGAGGCTTCTATGGACTCCTCAGTTCTCTCTAGAGCTGTGTGAGAAGGAAAGGCAATCAGTCTGAGAATCAGCCAGGTTGGGCCAAAAGCTAGACAAAAACAGGGACTATTCACACAGAAGAAGCCAAAATCAAAAGACCCCACCCCCACAAATGCCATGGTTGCAGGGTTAGAATGCAAAGGTGGCTCACTGACCTGTGAGACTTAGTTTGCATGCTGCAGCAGCTCTGATTGCAGGAGGCTGTCTTCCTGGGCTGTGATCTGTTCCAGCTCAGATTGGAGATTTTCTGACCTAGAGAAGGAAGGCAGTTAGGGAACAGGCCAGGTGGGGACCTGCTATGTCGGCTATTGAACCTGATGCTGCTGTATTCAGCTGGACAGTGCATCATGACCATTCTTTCAGCTGCAGTCATTCTCTGCATCCTCCAAAGGAGAAGGGTCAGGGTGCACTTGGGCCTGAATTTTTTTCTCAGTTTTTAAAATCTGCTAGATGTTGAACTGAGAACTACACTGCTGACAAGAAAAGAACAGCACATTTCTCCATTGTGCAGACAGACTATTTTGGGGGAAAAAATAACACTGTTCCAATGTTTGAATAAGATGTCAAGACAGAGATGGATAGCCTTGTGAATGTGGAATCACCAGGTGAATGTGAGCAACCTGGGAAACAGAATTCATAAATTCTAGGGGAGCCTCCACAGCATGGCAGTTTAGACTCTGATGATTCCCACAGCATAGAAACGTGCCTTGGCTCAACTCCTCAACCACTAAATCTTATAGTCAGAAAAATCCTTTCTCAGGAAAGGGACACACAATGCAGAGAGCCTGTAATTAGTAGGAGTAAGCTGCAGGAAGGTCTGCCCACAGGTAGTGACTTCTCTCTAATGTGGTCTTCAAGAGGGAAATACAGTGGCTGAGCATACACTGTCCTCCACAACTAACCATCTCCTGCTATGTTTAGGACTATATAGGGAGATTTGTGGAGTCTCAGAGCCAAATAGGTACTAACAAGATAATAGACAGCTCAGAAGGGGAGGGAAATACAGTGGCTGAGCATACACTGTCCTCCACAACTAACCATCTCCTGCTATGTTTAGGACTATATAGGGAGATTTGTGGAGTCTCAGAGCCAAATAGGTACTAACAAGATAATAGACAGCTCAGAAGTTAATAAGGGGTATACAATTCCCCAAAACACTAAGAATCAAACATAGTGTTTCCTGATGAAGTTCTTGATGACTGGGCAAGCACAATATCCTGAGCTGTTCTTTCCCTGGCTGTGGCTGGGAGCCTTCTAAATGGCAATAATCCCCAGAAGGATGAATCCAGGTACAGGTGACCTACAAGATTCTAACTTCTCCTCCCAGCTTGGGCTCTTACCTCGTCTCAGAGGTATTGAAGTGATGATGATGCAGCTTTTCTGCCAAGTCCCTTTGCTGGGAGACCAGCTCTTTCTGCTTCAGCAGGTCCTTCAGTCTTTCATCCATGTTGTCTTCCTCCTGTTCATGAGAAAAGTGTGTTCTCAGTTTAGGGTTGCACACCCATAAACTCATGAACATACACAAGCACATGTATGCATAAATACAAGCAGTTTATAATGCAGTAACTTGTTTAGTGTTCCAGTAAATGCTAAGGAGCAATCACCACTGATACTATTGAGAAGATTAACTTTTGTTGGAAGGTAGGAGAACACAGTGGGTAAGAGAGACAGACAGCTCAGTCACTGAGGTGCCTATCCTGTAAACCTAATGCTCAGACAGGTGGACCTAAGGGTTTCTGTCCTTTAACAACCCTGCTTAGGAAGTTACCCAGGATGTGCAGGGTAGGAATGTTCCTCAGCACAGGACCACAGGATGATCATCTACCTGCTCACTGGCATTTTTCACTGCTTCCCTGTTCTGTCCCAAGCAGAGCAACTTTCTCCAAAAATATCTCCCTCTACCACGGGCTGCCTCACTTTGGACCCAAAGCAATGAGCTCAGGAAATGAGAAAATCTCCACAATGAGGATTCAGTTATAGCAGTTTTACTGTCCTTTTGTTCTAGGGAGCTAGTTTGACATGCCAAAAGGTGCACATGAGCATAGAGTATTTGTTTGGTTCCAAGTGTGTGGCAACAATAAGTTCTCAATAAAGTTGGCTTCCATCATCATTAAAGATGATTCATAAATAAGTGAATATACCAATGTCCAGTAATAAACATAGACAGGAATTTACAAATCCACACACAAAAGCTTGCACATATAATCACCCCCCCAAAACTCCCACATATATACAGGAAACATGGACATACACACCTCCCTCACCCATTTCCCCACACATGGTCACATATACATAAAACAATACTCTGTAAGAAATAGCCTGCTTTCACACACATCACACACAGAAGGGTTCACATGCATAAATACACACACAGATGCACATCACACCACACACTTTTGAAGCTAGAATGGCCAGGGAGTGGACTGATGCCTAGCATCACCTTTTTTGCTTAAGGCAGAGGTAGTGTGTCCTCTATGCTGTTTACAAGGCTCTTACACTCAGCCAGGCTCTGCTACCCTGGCTGCACTTACATTTCCTTCTGTGAACTTTACTCATTCTGACACTCACTGATCTCACAGATTCCAAGTAACCTATCACATTCTCTTCAATACACCTCCACAGAGCTATCACTAAACCTTGACAGCTCAAGTGAAAGAAAGTGACCTGGCCAACCCCCAGAAAGGTTTCAACAGATTACAGTATATATAATGTAAAATCAGCTCCAATGTCAGTCAGAAGGAGCCCAGTGATGTCACCTGCAGAGCTTTTCTGGAATGCAGTACTCTGCAAAGCTAGGAGAAGAATCTGTGCTAAGACACACACATGCACAGAACAGAACATAGTTGCAATACGAGGTCATCAAGGTGATATATTATGGAAATCTGTGTTGTGAGGCCAAAAGAGACCAACCAGACATTTCCTGTGGTGATAGCTCTGTGCAGTGAAAGAAATAAGTCTACTTTTCATTTTAAAATAGCTGTATTTGATTTTTTTTATTAAAAACCACATTAATCCCAAATCAATAAAAGTAAACAAATGTTAAAGAGCTACTACATCTTTCCTCTCTTTCTGAGCAACTGAAACTTGTAACATTGAGATGAGACAAAACAAGACAGAAGGACCTCCCTGGAGGAGAGAGGAGACAAAGAGTACTGGCATCCTCACAGCCAAGGCAGAACTTTCATGTTCAGTGAAAGACCTGAACTCAGTGGAATACAGGAGTGAACAAGACAGGACAACACCAGTTTTTATATGTAGCCTGCAGGCATAACCAACATTGTACACTATTACACACGGCTGCATCCATCATACACAGACAACAGAATTCAGAAGTGAGCTGAAAAAACTGAAGAGGATGTCATGGTGAGTGAACGGTTTAATTTATACCCACAACACTGCTATGCATCCCTGCGGGAGCACAAAGTTTAGTCAGACTATGTTGAGGTGATTGGAGAAAATGTTATTTTGTAGCATCAAGTCTGCCACCCTAACCCTCAGTGTGCTGAAATCTTCCCACACATATGGTCATCCAGTCACCTCCAGAATGTGAGAAATATTCTCTAAAATCACAGCAAAAGGGCTAAGTAATAACTCAGGTTTCTGTCAATGTGAGCAAAGAGCATGTCAAAGGAAGAGAACATGCTGGATGGAAGAGCACAGGCCTTTAATCCCAGTATGTGGGAGACAGAGACAGGTGGATCTCTGAGTTTCAGGCTAGCGTGAACTAGAGAGTGAGTTCCAGGACAGGGTGAGCCAAAGCTACTGAGAAGGAGGAGAAGAAGGAGAAGGAGAAAAGGAGAAGAAGGAGAAGACATAGAGAACAGCTCACTTGGCATTAGCACTTTGCTCTCTTCCTTAAAAGTAGCTTCCTACCTGCGATCTCACTTGATCCCCGCAAAACACATAAGCCACAGACCACCGACCTCATCATTGAAATCTCTGTGTTATTCCCTATAGTTCTCTTCATAGCAGGCTCCTAACATAATCTGTAATATGTGATGGACCCATATCTCTCAATGGACTGCAGCTTCTAGCAGAGCTGGAGAGTTGGCTTGCCAATCAACCAGGAACTTACAAGAGAATAATTCTCCAGAGAAACTTGTGAATGAGCACAGAAGTGAACAATTAGATGGAATGGGGTGAGATTCTGGATGGGTGGGTAGATGGTTACATGGGTGTCTCTGTTTATGCTTGACAGGTGGGCAGCCTGCCCTTGCTGCCTCAGCCTACCTGATGCTGCTCAGCACGGAGGTCACAGATTTTCTCATGAATATCCTTAAATAGACTCTTCATCTCCTCACAGGACTCATGCAATTCAATCTGCTCCTTCCTCAGCCATCTGTTCCTCAGTCTTGACATGTGTACATTTTTCTTCAGTTGAATCCATTCTCGTAGGACCTGGCCATGGTAGTAACTGAACCAACAACAAAAAAGTGATGAGCTCCATGCAGTCTCCTTGTGATGTCCCTACCTCCAAATACCACCAGTGATGCAAAGTCATGTGTCCTTAGACAGCCCAGGAATGGAACTCTTAGTAGCCAAGATACTATCACCCAGAGGCATACAAAGTCCAGACAATAATCAAATTTGATAATTCAGAGTGTCATCATCTTTCAGAAACTTTCAAACTACTTCTGAAAATCCTGTTACCAAAAGGGATCCTGTGCCTCTGGGAACACGGTGCCGCCGCCCCCACCTGTGTTTATCTCTTTATGGTATAGGGAAAGCATCTGCAGTTAGAGGGCAAACACTGTCTGAAAGAGGAAAGAAGTCAAAACCAGAATACATCATATAAGGGTCTTATGGAAACCAAGTCAGTGAAGCCCCTGTCAGGTTCCAGAAAGCCTAGGCTGACAGACATCCCCTTCATGGTGCAACCATTTTTCTATCAGAACACTTCTGAGACTGGCTGGACAATGATGGGAGAACCTCTGTGTTGTTTTCACAATTAGGAAAACTGAATCCTGGAGGCACATGTCCGAGGGAAACAAGGCAGTCTGCTGCTAAGAGGCAATCAGGCTAGAACCAGAACCTTCATTTTGCTTCAGATCATAGAATGGCAGAAACAGTCCCTCCCAAGTTAAATTAGGCACTTACCTGAAGGATTCTGTCTCCTCAATCAGCACCTTGCATTTGTCCAAGGCATCACTCATCTCTATGGGCAATTTCTGAAGGTCAGACATCACCTGATTGTCTGAGCATCTCAAGCTCAAAATTCAGCCTGAGACTCTGTACTAGTTTCTTATCAGCTAGGTCTGTCTTAAGTATTAACCCATTTATGTTAAATTAATATTTCCATGTGGTCTTACCAGAGAGCCGGCTGGCATCCTGCTCTCTCCAGATTCTACATCTTGACTGCTCCTTACTACTTCCTCTTTCCTCCTTGTCTCCTAGTCCCTCCTATCTTCCTTTCCTATTGCCAAAAGTGATTTATTCATTAACCTGTATGATAAATATACATACAGAAAAGCATCTCCCATCACTTAACCACATCGTTAAGATATTTTCTGATGGTCTGTATCCACGCATTTTACACCAATTACAAAGTTTATGAACATTGAAATCTTTTGCAATATATCCTCTATCAGTCATACTCACTGCTTATGTAACTATATTCAAGCAGTTATTATTTCTGGTCTAATATGTCATGTTTCTCTCTAGTTTGTCATGTCTCCATGCTTTTCCCTATTTAAAAATATCTCTTGATGTTCTTTCTTTACTTCTTTAAAAATTATCCTTTGCCCCATGTTAAAAAATATTTACTGTATTCATATATTCTAATTGAAAAATGTATTGCATTAGTGTTAATAATTTAGCAAAATAAATATTTTTTCTTATTTACCCACAAAACTTTAAGAACTTCCATTCATTTAAGTCGCAAAGGTCTTTAAAAACATCAGTGTCAAAGGTCTTGTATTTATGTAGGTTGCTCCTGGGTACCTCATAGCTGTGTTTATTAATAATGTGTTTTTAATATATCCTACTCCAACAATGTCTTACTATATATTTTAAGGCTACTGTGAGTGGAATTGTTTCCCTGATTTCTTTCTCAGTATGTTTGGCATTGTTATACAAGAAAGATACTGACTTTTGTGTGTTAGTTTTCTATCCTTCCACCACTATTGCTGCATTAATCAGCGTTAAGGGACTTCTGACACTTTCAGTTGTATATGTTTAGAATCATACCACCACAATAAGAAAACTTTTACTTCTCCCCATTTGATTTGTATTCCCC
This sequence comes from Phodopus roborovskii, assembly GCF_943737965.1. Lineage (NCBI taxonomy): Eukaryota > Metazoa > Chordata > Mammalia > Rodentia > Cricetidae > Phodopus > Phodopus roborovskii. The sequence continues at coordinate 72,726 of NW_026125670.1, read as the reverse complement.
TTGTCTCCTTCAGTTGTCTTACTGCTCCAGCTCAGAGCTCAAGAACTATATTAAATACAAATGGAGATAGTAGGCATCATTTTGGGGGAGATATTTTTGAGTTTTTCTCTATTTGACATTATAATGCTTTGGGAAAATTCATCCACTGCAAGAACAACATCACATGTCAGAAATAGCTTACAGTTTTCTATGAACAAGCCTGCTTCCCTATAGCAGTCTTCAAAAGCTATCATAAAATATCCACTGTTGAATAATCCTGAAATTGTTAATAACAATTTCATATATTAGAGGAAGCATTCTGCTCACCTTAGTATATAGACTTGTATGGGTATGATTCAAGATTATGACAAGATACAGAGTAATGGATTTATCTTACAGTGTCTGACAAACAACACTCAACATTCCTTTCCCATCTAAACAAAGGCTAAATGTCAGTACCACGCTCTCAGTTCACAAAGCACTTGAACCATCAACTTCCTAATGTTCCCCTGAAAGTCCTGTTTGAAACTTGAGAGTGTGGCCTACTCTCAAGTGATGATTCTGATTTTAATTAAGAATGAATCAAAGCCATTACTGTGTATTCAAACTTATTGCCACATACTAAGTCTTACATCATTTTAATGACACAATACTAACTTCATTAGATATTCCACACAGATTGTTTATATTTTGTATTGACTGTTGTGATTTTATTATCACTTGTGTCCCTAAGAACCAACAATTTAAAATTCAATGCCCTGAATTTGAACTCCAAGTATCAATGAATACATGGCATGTTTTCTTTTCTTGATATATGAAATATCCTCAAATGTAAAAACATTATAATGCCTTAATATTACCAAGCAACAAAAGTCACATGTCAGTTAAAGATTTAAATGTTTAAATTATTTCACACGGAGTCTTTTGAATTTTGCATACATTCAACAAATGCAATAACAGGGACTTCTAATAAAACAACAAAGATCTAGACTGTACCCTTGCTGGAGGTATGGACTCGAGTTATGCTAGCAATGAAATCTCTGTGCCACATTCAGTTGCCATTGCTCATGACATATTGGACATCATCATGAGCATGCAGTCACAAAATGCAAAGCATGAAGAACGACATATTAAAAAGTGCTCCCGCACCACAGATAAAGTGTCAAGAAAGGAGAGAGAAGAGAAACCTGTGTGTTCTGAGGTACATGACATTAAAAACAACCTTCAAGAATAATAAAGTAATGAGGGGTGTATTGTTGGGTGACAATAAAGACATATATGATATTAAATAACTTGGTTAGGTGCTGCCAATGGTGGGAGAGTGAGCATTTCCATTGGATGGGGTACCTGAGCAACCTATGAGGGTTAGATCTACCTGTTGACTGTGAGACGTCATTTATCATAAGTCACTAAATTCTGCATTTGGGGGGTTATTATAGCTATTTGGCTATTTGTTTAAAAAAAACAGTAAGAGCTGAAGAGATAATGCCTTAGTGGAGAAAAACACTGACTATACAAGTCCAATGAATTCAACCCCCTGATATCACCTAAAAATCCAGAACACTGGCACACATCTGGGATCCCTTCAAGCTCAGCAGAGAAATGTGTGGCAAACACTGGAAATTGCCTGCAAGCCAAAATGCTAGCTTGACTAGAGTACAAAATACAACCCAGAAACCTGCCTTGGAATGATAGAAGGGGAGTCAACTCCTGAAAGATGTCCTGAAACATCCCCAGGTGTCCTGGTTAGGGTTGTATTGCTGCATTGAAACTCCATGACTAAAAGTAAGTTGAGGAGGACAGGGTTTATTTTGCTTGTACTTCCATATCCCTGTTCATCATTGAAGGAAGTCAGGGCAGAAATCTAACACAGCAGGATCCCAGAGTCAGGAGCTGATGCAGAGCCCATGGAGGGTGCTGCTTACTGGTTCACTTCCAACAACTTGCTCAGCCTCCTCTCTTATAAATTCCTTATCCCAATCCCAATCCCATTTGGGTGGTTCTACCCAAATGGGCTGTGCTCTCCCATATCAACTAATAATTAGAAAAATTATCTAAAGGCTTAACAGTATCCTGCTTTTAAAAGATTATTTTTTCAGTTGTTGATCTCTTCCTCTGGTGATTCTAACTTGTGTCAACATAAAATTACCAAGTAAACTGTGGGATGTGTACACACACACACAGCATATACCAAGTGCTATGTTGCTGTGATTAAATACTCTGGTAAATGGCAAATTAGAATAGAAATGATTTATTTCAGATCACAGTCCCTGGGTGACTTCAGGGCAGGAAAACATGGCAGGAACTAAAACAAAAGCCATGGAGGAGTGCTGCTTATAGACTGGTGTTCTTGTTCTTATTCAGCTCCCTTTCTTATACAACACACCAGGCTTATTTACCTAGGGATGGCATACCCACAGTGGGCTGAGAACCCCTGTATTAGTCATGAGTCAAGATAATTCCCTATAGTCATGTCTACAGGCAAGTATGGTAGAAGCAATTTTTCAATAAAACTTATTCTTTCAAGTTTGTCAAGCTGACAATGAAGCTCACCCCCACACACCCAAGAATAAATATTAACATACAAATAGAGAATATTTGATTTAAAAAATAAAAGCCCATGTTTTTCTGATAATATATTTTATGTAAATTTGAAACAAGCTTGTTTTACATTTCAACCCAGTTACCTCACCCTCCCCTCTTCCTCTTTGCCCCTCACAAACTCCATCCCCTTAGAGCTCCTCAGGGTAGGTGAGGCCTTCCATGGGAGATCTTCAAAGTCTGTCGTGTCATTTGGAGCAGGACCTAGGACCTACAAGAGTATCCCTCTATGTGGAATGAGCTCGAATAGTCCACCTGTATACTAAGGATAAATATTGATACACTACCACAGGCCCCATAGACTTACCAGTCTTCCTGACACTGATATTCAGGGAGTCTGGGTTGGTCCTATGCTGGCTTCTCAGCTCTCAGACTAGGGCCCATGAACTCCCTCATGTTCAGGTCAGCTGTTTCTGTGGGTTTTTCCAGCCTGGTCTTGACTTCTTTTTTCATCACTCCTTCCACTGTGCAACTGGATAACAGGAGTTTGACTCGATATTTAGAATTGGGTGTCTATTTCTGCTTCCATCTGCTACTAGATGAAGGCATATAAGGTAGGAATCAATCTCATTATCAGGAAAATGCATTTATAGTAGCCTCTTCACTATTGCTTAGATTATTAAGTTGGGGTCATTCTTTCAGATCTTTGAACATTTCTCTAGTGCCAGATTTTTCTTAAAAGCTATAATGGACCACTCTATCATGGTATCTCTTTTCTTCCTCTCCCCTATTCTTTCCCTTACTCAATCTCCTGCTCCCTCATGTTTCCTCTACCTTCCTCTTCTCTACTTCTCTTTCTCCTAACTCCCTCTTCCCTTCTCTCCATACTCCCAATTTAATCAGATCTTTCTCTTTCCCCTTCACCAGAGGACCATGTATGTCTCTCTTAGGCTCCTCCTTGTTTGCTAGCTTTTCTGGCAGTGTGGATTGTAGTCTGGAAACTTTTGTTCTTTGCATGAGTGAGTTTATACAGTGTTTGACATATTGTGACTGGGTTACCTCAATCAGGAAGGTTTCTTCTAGTTCCATCTGTTTGCCTGCATATTTCAAGATTCCATTGTTGTTGGTTTTTGACCCCAGCCTCACCTGGTAAGTAATACTGCATTGTGCAAATGTACCACATTTTCTCCAACCATACTTCTGTAGATGGGCAATTAGGTTGCTTCCAGGTTCTGGCAATTACAAATAGTTGAATAGATGTCCTTGGCCTATGAATGTGCATACTTTGAATATATATGAGAAGAATGGAATGGCTGGATCTTGTGATAGACTGATTTCCATTTTCCTGAGGAACTACCATTTTGATATCCTAAATGACTATACAAATTTGCAGTCCCACCTGCTGTGGGGAGTGTTCCCCTTTCTCCACATCCTCTCCAGCATAAACTGTCATTGGAGTTCTTGATTTTAGCAATTCTGACAGGAGTAAGAGTTGTTTTGATTTGCATTTCCCTGATGGCTAAGGATGTTGAGCATTGTCTTAAGTGTCTTTCCATCATTTTAGATAAATCTATTGAGAATTCTCTATTTAGTTTTGTACCCCACTGTTTATTTGTATTATTTTGTGTTTGGGTGACTAGCTTCTTAAATTCTTTGTATATTTTGGAAATGAGCCCTCTGTCAGATGTCTGGTTGGTGAAGATCTTTTCCCATCCTGTGGGTTGTTCCTTTGTCTTGTTGACTGTGTACTTTGCCTTAGAAAATATTTTCATTATCAGGAGGTAATTTATTATTTATTAATCTCAATGGCTGTGCTACTGGTGTTTTGTTTCAGAAGCAGTCTTTTGTACAAATTCCTTAAAGAGTACCTCCCACTTTGTCTTTTACAGGATCAGTGTGACTGTATTTAAGTTGAGGCCTTTCATCCATTTGGACTTAAGCATTGTGTATGATGATAAATATGAATCTATCTGCAGTTTTCTACAAGACAGCATCCAGTTGGGCCAGCACCATTTGTTGAAGATGCTTTCTTTTTTACATTATATAATTTTATCTTCTTTGTCAAAACGAAGTGTTCTTAGGTGTGTGGGTTGATATCAGTTCTATTCCACAGGTCTACCTGTCTATGCTTGCACTAATTCTAAGCTGTTTGCAGGACTATGGCTCTATATTAGAACTTGAAGTCTGGGGAGGGGATACCTCTGAAAGTTCCTTTAGTGTATAGGGTTGTTTTTGGCTCTCCTGGATCTTTTGTTTTTCCATATAAAGTTCAACATTTTTCTTTCAAGTTCTGTGAAGAATTGTGCTGGGATGTTGATGTGGATGACATTGAATCTCTAGATGGCTTTGGCAATATTGGCATTTTTACTGTGTTGATCCTGTCTATCTATGAGCACGGAAGGTCTTTCCATTCTCTGGTATCTTCCTTAATTTCTTTCTTTAAAGACACAAAACTCGTCCTCTACAGGTGTTTCACTTGTTTGGTTAGAATTACTCAAAGATAATTTATGATGTTTGTGGCTATTGTAAAGACTGATATTTCTCTAATTTCTTTCTCAACACATTTATGATCTGCATATAATAGGGTTACTGATTTTTTTTTAAAATTAAACTTGTATCCTGCCACTTTGCCAAAGGTGTTTATCAGCTATAGTAGGAGTTCCCTGGTAAACTTTTTTTTACCATTTTTTTTATTTAATTTATTATTTTACATATCGACCCAGTTCCCTCTCCTTCCTTCCCACTTTCCTTCCCTCCCTTCCTCCCTCCTCTTTACCCTCTCTGCCCTCTACTTGCACGTTAACAACCCACCACCCTCCCCTCCCATCCCCCCACCCCAAATCCATATGTAGGGGAATGCCATCCAGTTGGCATCATGTAGATCTGAACAGGTCATGTGAAGTAGAGACTAGGGCTTCTCTCCTGTCTCTAGATTAAGGCAGTTATCCCTCCATGGGGCATGTGTTTGTAAGGTCCTTTTGTGAACCAGGGATACATCCTCGCTCCACTGTCTGAGGTCCCTTAGACTGCTCAGTCCTTCTAGCTGAGAACCATATTCAGAGTGGCCTGAGTCATTCCCAAGCTGGCTTCCCATCTATCAGTCTGGGCGCCCATTAGCTCCTCCTTGTTCAGGTCAGTTTTCTCTATGTGTTTCTGCCACCTGGTCTTGTCCTCTCCATCTGCATCTGGGTTCTAGTTAGACTCAGTGTTTATGCATGGGTGTTTGCACCTGATTCCAACAGGTATTAAATGAGGGATCCATGGATAAGTTAGATGTTGATCTCAATATCCGGGATGGGCATTTATTGTAGCCTTTCCAGGGATGATCAATTTGTTAGTTGGCAGGAGTCTTGTAGTTCTCTAGACCTTTCTCTTCAAACCAATATTGGTTCCCTCTTTTATGTTCTCTTTCTCTCTCTCTCTTTCTCCTCTCTTCTATTACTAACCAGACTCAATCTTCTTAGTTGCACGTGTATTCCTCTCCTCCCCCTTTCTTTCTCCTACTTCTCTCTCCATTCATTGCCCCCCCCTACTTCCCCTGTGTTCTGGGGGACTTGTCCCTTCCCTCTTCTGTGAGGGACTTTATATGAATCAATTAGAATACACCTTGTATTCTAGTTCCTCTGGTGGTGTGAATTATAGGCTGGTGATCAATTGCTATAGGTCTAAAATCCATATATGAGTGAGTACATACTGTGTTCCTCTTTTTTTGTGACTGGGTTACCGCATTCAGGATGCTTTCTTCAAGTTCCATCCACTTGCCTGAGAATTTCAAGATACCATTATTTTTTTTTCCCTGTAGAGTAGTATTCCATTGTGTACATGTGCCACATCTTCATTATCCATTCTTCAATTAAGGAACTTCTACATTGCTTCCAGTTTCTTGCTATTACCAATAGTGCTGCTATGAACATAGTTAAACAGATGTCTTTGTTGCATAGATGAGGATCATTTGGGTATATGCCTAAGAGGGGGATTGCTGGTTCCTTTGGTAAAAATATTCCCATTTTCCTGAGGACTAATCTCCAAAGTGGCTGTACGAGTTTGCACTCCCACCAGCAGTGGAGGAGTGTTCCCCTTCCTCCATGTCCTCTCCAGCATGAGTCCTCATTGGTGTTTCTAATTTTACCCATTCTGGCAGGAGTAAGTTGATATCTCAAAGTTGTTCTGATTTGCATTTCCCTGCTAGTTAAGGATGTTGAGCACTTTCTTAAGTTTCTTTCAGCTTTTTTGATTTCCTCTATTGAGAATTCTTTCTTCAGTTCTGTACCCCATTTTTAATAGGATTATTTGGTGTTTTGTTGACTAGTTTATTCAGATCTTTGTATATTTTGGAGATTAGCCTTTTGTAGCATATAGGATTGGTGAAAATCTTTTCCCAGTCTGTGTGCTGCCCTTTGATATTGTTCACTGTGTCCTTTTCCTTACAAAAGCTTCTAAGTTTTTAAGAGGTCCCATTTATTAATTGCTGCTCTCAGTGTTTGTGTCCCTGGAGTTATGTTCAGGAAGCATTCTCTTATACCAATTTATTTAAGGGTACCTCCTACTTTCTGTAAGGACTAGGGTTTTCCGCCCGCCTGGTCTTGTCCCGCCACTGCGCCAGCCCCAGATAAAACACAGAGACTCTGTATTTGATATGATGCTGTTGGCCAGGTACTAGTTTTTTTATCTGCTAGCTCTGCCTTAATTATTAACCCATTTCTGTTGATCTATGTATTTCTCTTACCAGGGAGCTGGCCGGCATTCTGCTTTCTCCAGACTCTCCATCTTGGCTCTCCCTTCCTACTTCCTATTTCCTCCTTGTCTCCTAGTCTCTCCTATCATTTTCCTATTGACCAACAGTGCTTTATTCATTAACCAGTATGAGAAACATATACAGAATGACATCTCCCATCAACTTTCTCTACTAGAAGGTTCAGTGTGGATGGATTGATGTTGAGGTCTTTGATCCCTCTGGACTTGAGTTTTATGCATGGAGATAGACATGGGTCTATCTGTAGTCTTCTACAGACTCTCATCCAATTGTACCAGCACCATTTGTTGAAGATGCTGTCATCGCCCCATTGTATAATTTTAGATGTTTTGTCGAAATACAGGTGTTCATAGGTGTGTTAGTTGATATCATGATTTTCAATTTGATTCCATGGGTCTACCTGTTTGTTTTTGTACTAATACCAGGCTGTTTTCAGAACTATAGCTCTGTAGTAGAGCTTAAAGTCAGGAATGGTGATGCCTCCTGAAGTTCTTTTATTGTATAGGGTTGTTTTGGCTGTCCTGGGTCTTTTGTTTTTCCATCTAAAGTTGATTATTATCCTTTCAAGGTCAGTGAAGTGTTGTGTTGGTATTTTAATGGGGGGTTGCATTTAATCTGTAGATTGCTTTCTGCAAGATTGCCATTTTTACTATGTTTATCCTACCTATGCAAGAGCATAGGAGATCTTTCCATTTTCTGTTATCTTTTTTAATTTCTTTCTTTAGAGCCACAAAGTTCTTATTATATAGGTCTTTTACTTGTTGGTAAGCATTACACCAAGATACTTTACGTTGCTTGTGGCTATTGTAAAGTGTGATGTTTCTCTGATTTCTTTCTCTGTCTCTTTGTCATCTGAAAAAAGTATCTTGTATCCTGATATTTGCTGAAGGTGCTTATCAGCTGAAGGAGTTCCCTGGTAGAGTTTATTGTGTCGCTTATGTAAACTATCATATCATCTGCAAAAAGTGACAGTTTGACTTCTTCCTTTCCAATTTGGATCCCCTTGATCTCTTTTTGTTGTCTTATATTTTAGCTAGAACTTCAAGTACTATATTGAAGAGATATGGAGAGAGAGGGCAGCCTTATCTTTTTCCTGATTTTAGAGGAATTGGCTTAAGTTTCTCTCCATTCAGTTTGATGTTGGCAGTTGGTTTGCTGTATATTGTTTGTATTATGTTTAGGTATGTTCCTGTTATCCCTGATCTCTCCAAGACCTTTATCATAAAAGGGTATTGAATTTTGTTGAAGGCTTTTCTAGCATCTAGGGAGATAATTACATGTTTTTTTTTTTTACATTGTTTATATGGTGGATCATGTTGATAGATTTTCATAAGTTACACCATCCCTGCCATTCAGGGATGAAACCTACTTGGTCATGGTGGATGATTTCTCTGCTGTATTCTTGAATTCAGTTTGCCAGTATATTATTGAGTATTATTGCATCGATGTTCATCAGGGATATTGATCTGTAGTTTTCTTTCTTAGTTGTGTATTTTTGAGCCTTGGGTACCAAGGTTATTGTGGATTCATAAAAAGCGTTTGGCAATGAACCTTCTGTTTCTATTGTGAGGAACAAAATTATTATTGAAATCAGTCAAGTTTGATTTAGTCAATGGACCATTCCTTAGGAAAATTGTATTATATGGATATATGAATGGTTATTTATGTTAATCAGAGCCTATCATGAGTTAAGGTGCAGTTAAAAAAGGCTTATTGTGTGTAGATATATGTTTGGGGCTACCAAGATTACTCAACATGTAAAGGCAATTTTTACCAAGTCTGATTACTTGTGTTTGATAACATGGATCCATATTGTGTTGTGAGAGAACCATCTGCCTCAAGATGTTCTCTGTGCTCTACACATACACAATGGCTTGAGAGTACATACACATATGTAAACAAACACACACACAGACACACACACACACTCACACACACACACACAAATGCACATATCATGTGATATAATATTCTTTTTTACATTTTTTTATAAAATTTTATATAAATGAGAAACAATCCCTCTCCCTCCTTTCCTCCCATGTCCACTCCCGAACCCCCATCCCACCCGCTGTCCACTCCACAGGAAGAAGGAGGCCTTCCTTGGGGAATCATCAAAGTCTGTCACATGATTTGGACCTGCATCCACACTGGTGTATCCAGTCTGAGAGAATATACTTTTGTGGGGAATGAGCTCCCAAAGCCCATTGTGCACTAGGAATAAATACTGGTTCCATTGCCCATTGCCAGTGGCTCCATACACTGCCCAGGACACCTAAGTGACCCTCAGGCTCAGGAGATATGGGTCAGTCCTGTGCTGGGGTCTGTGATCTCCCACTTGGTCAGGTCAACTGTTTCTTTGGGTTTCGCCAGATTGGTCTTGACTATTGTGCTCATCACTCCTCCCTCTCTAGAACTGGATTCCAGGAGTCTGGCTCAGTGCACAGCTTTGGATCTCAGATGTTTTTTGTTTTTTTTTTCCTTCCCTCAGTTATTAGATCAAGGCTTTAGGAAGCCATTTTATGTAGTCATCAATTTCATTTTATGGGAAGGGCAACTTTGAGCAACCTAGTCCCTATTGCTTAGATTCTTAGGTGGGGTCATCCTTGGGGATCTATGGACATTTCCCTAGTGCCAGATTTATCTTTAAACCTATAATAGCTCCCTCTATTAATATCCTAGTCCATTGTTTGGTGGAATATAAGTTATGATTGACCCTAAAGGAACCAGCTGACACTGAAGTTCAGTGACCCCTGCCCTAAGCTGGAAGCACCCTGTTCCCTGCTTGTCCACCGCTAGACTCCTCTTCTGACATTACAAATCCAAAACCCAGTAAGGTAAAAACTAGATTCTCCCTGTACAATACACTTCTTTTTACAGGTCCTGGCTTAGAGAGAGACAAACCTCTGTCAGAGAATCAGGAACCAACAGTGATTATGAGAAGCAAGGATGTTCATTTGCTTCTTAGAGGCGCCAGAACCTCTAGCCCTTTACTGGAAATCCCAGCTCAAGCCCACATCCTCCAGGAACCTCCCCATCTCCTCCGAGCACTTACTGTGCCTAGGCCAGGACCATTTATTTGTTTTGTTTGTTTTATTTTGAGACCTAACGGCAGCTTCTTTCTGCCTCTCTCTGGCCGCTGGCTTTTCTCCGTTTTCCCTTCCAAACAGAGACCTCAGTCTTGACAACATGGCTGCTGATATAACCGCGAGGTACTGAAGGTTTGCCCTAAATGGCAGTTGGTGTTGCTGCAACACTCGTGACATCATGGAATGCCATGAGCTCTGCAGGATACCATAGAATGCCAGGGGAGGGGACTGCTGATGTCACGGGGAATAGCTTTTTCAGCCCTGATAATTATTTCTTCATAAATAAACCATAGTCTCAGGTTTCCCTTCCAAGATTCCCTCTTGGAATATGCAGCAAGACATTCAGCACTCCCTCCTTACAAATTCATAGTTTCCTTATCTGGATTGGAAGCCCCATTGAATACTCCTTGTTGAGAACTGAGCTAGACTTTCTAAACATTGAAGAAGAATGTCTCATTCCTTCCTCATAATCCCTTTATTCATCAGGGTTAGAGAGCTGGATTCACAGAGATGGGGGAACATTACTGACTCAGAATTTCAGACTTGGAATCTGAGAACCAGCTCTACCCTGCATTCGTTGACTGAACTTGGATCATCACTTTCCTTCCCTTGTATACAACTCTAATGCACTGTCTCTGGAATGACTGTATCTGCTTTCGCCCAACATCTCACCAGAAGTCAATCCAGGTCAGTTTTCTGCAACAGCAGTAAAAAGCAGGATAGACAGCCTATGAGAATCTGCTTAGACATCAGGAATCCTGCACATGATCAGGAGATGATGAGTTTGCCACCTGCCTTCCTCAGCTTAGTGCCCTGTAGAAAAGATGACAATGGTGTCAGGGACAGGGATAACAGTGACCTCATCAGACCCCTTGGAGGCCTGCTGCCACTGACTTCCACAATGGATATGGATTCCTTCCTCTCCTGGCTCTCCCTGTCTCCCTCATTCTCATCCTCTCTCTCACTCTCTCACTCTCCTTGTCCCTCTCCCTCACCCTGTCCCTGCCTCCTCTCTCTGACCTTCTCAATCTGTCTCTCGCTGTTTTTAGGAGACAGGGTACACTATGTTGCCACAGCTACACTGAAACTGCCTCTGTAGACCAGGATCACCTGGAAATCAGAGACCTGCCCATCACTGAGTACTCCTTCTCCAGAGTGCTGGGGTTAAAGATTTTTGAGACCAACACCCAGGTATAATTCATGTCTCAAAACTTCTAAGGATTTTTGCTAGGACTCTGACTCTATAAGGAGGAGCAGGGTGTAGATGCATTCTGTGTTGGTGGCAAAAAAGCCAAACCAACCCAACAAACAGTGACGGGTATTGTTAGCCAAGAGTGCTCCCAGTTAGAGCAAGGGAACATTTCCAAGTATGATATGGGATAGACTCGGTGCCTAGGCTGGAAAGGGATGGTGCTGTCTTCATAGTTTCAGACAGCTCCTCAGTCGCCAAACCCTAGGGCACCCTCTAGCACTTGCAGACCTAGTGAGTAAATTGGACCTGCAAAACTTGTAAACCTATTCATGGTGAAACACTCAATTTTCTTCTCATTGAGAAAGTGTAACCTCCATTTTCATCCCATCTTGCAACAGGAATGTTGCCTCACATTAATTTGCTGGACCCCACTGAGAACTCCGGAGTTCACAGTGAAACCTGGACTGAGCCACACCTTAGTGTTTGGTATTTGCTTCTCCACTCCGCAGTGAAGTCATTTTGAGAGTTCATTGCAAGGAGGTATGCCTTTTTTATTATTTTATTTTACTTTATATAACAAAGTCCAATTAAATGAAAACAAACATTTATACACAATATTTGGGAATTTGGGCGTCGTTCTTTCCAAACTACTTCCTGCTGGTAAGGGGCGTTGTCATGGGGGATTCCAAGAAGATTCAGAAATCCTGGCTGTAGTCTGTAGGGCTGATTTGTCCAGCCGTTTGAATGTTGGATCACCTTGTACTCTGTTTCAGGGGGTCTGGCGTGATCAAACCACATTACTCTTGAAGAAATCCACAACTTTTCTTTTTCTGTGGAAACAAAAATAGAAATCCTTTTCCCCAGTAACTTGTCCTTCAACTTAAATTTTGGAGTCAAAGCATTTTTTTAATTTAATTTTTTATATTACATGTCGATTCCAGTTCCCTGTCCCTCCCTCCCTCTGTCCCTCCATCCCTCTCTCCCTCCTTCAGAAGTATGCCTTTTTTTTTTTTTTTTTTTTTTTTTTTTTTTGCTTACCACCCTCACTCCCTTATCCTCTTTTATTTCCAGAACACTCTGTAGAGATGTGGTTAATTTTTTTTAAACTTCGGGATTGCCCAGGTCAGGAGAGGCATTCCAGTTCTTGAAAGGTCATTGTGTGTAAAGAGTTCAGATGAGTTCACTGGACAGAGATAAATCAGTGTCACATTTGTACACTTTCATGTCTTGAGGATTACCAAGCTGCATTAAGCCCTTGGCTTCTTAAATTTTGGATGGATTCATTCCACTGGATTTCGTTGATTGTACTTATGCTATGATGATAATTCTCTTTTAGTTCTAAATGAAACTAGCTTATGTATCCTATCATTCATATTGAAACAGAATGACGATGCCAACCATGCCATTTCCTGTTCATATTAGTTGTTTCTCTTTGGCATCTCTTAAAGTTCAACGTTTTCTTTGGGAAACAGTACAAATGTTATTTTGCTTTGTTTTCTGTGTGAATAACCTACAGACCCATTGCCTGGGATTTCTTGTTTGTTTGACTTCTCTTTTCTTGAAATCTAGCTTAGTTTTCCTGAAGAAGCCACAGGAAAGTCTTCTTAAGTCAAAGGAATCCAGGATCCACAATTGGTTTGCTTAATTTTCCTTTCCTGGGTTTGTGTGGGATGGGACAGGAGGTTGACAGAAGTTGGAAATTAAAAGAGAGTTACATAGTTGCCTACAAATTCCATAGAGCAGCACACCAGTTGATTTCCTTCCCTGAACTGTGATAACATGTAACAACACATGGTTTTGTTTTAGGATTTATTATAATTAACTTTCTGCACTGAATAGAAACAGTATGTAGTGTAAATGATCTTTCCTAGATGTTTTCCTCTTTAAGGAGAAAAATGGCAAGTATTTTACTATATACTGTCTTTGGTAGAAAAGTCTCTACATACTTGTGTAGGCTGGGATTGGACTCAAGGCTTACATACCTGCCTAGGAATCTTTTGGGCTAGATTATAGGTTTCTAGCACTTTTCCAAGCTTGAAAAACTCTTTAATTTGTTGATTTTTTTTCCTTCAATATAAATGGTGTTCAGATGGTACAATGTGAACATCCAAAACAGAAAGTCGGTTACACTGTGTTGCTCACACTAGCCCGGGTTGAGATTATTAAACTCACGAAGAAATAATAGATTCTCTCAGTCTTTTGTTATGAAGTTGGAAGGGAAAATTTTTAGAAGAAATGTACTTTTGTACTTGCATAAATTTGAATTCAGACCCTTACTTTTTCTTTGTCCTGTCTGAAGACTTGAGCATCTTAGTTAACCTCTGAGCTCTTTTTGATTGTTTCCTTAATTTTATTTTTAATTTCATGTAACGGTTAATAGCATTGTATGTTTTTAGAAATTCATCAAACAGTAAGGAACTCAGTAAACTGTTGGTATGGTGTAGGTGACTGCTTCCCGGTGGCATAAATGATAATTTTGATGCATGATACATGGCTTTTAAAAGTTTTTTGAAAATGATGTTTCTGTCCATATGATGACTCAGTCAATAGAGACACTTGCCCCCAAGACTGATGACCCAAGTTCAGCCTCCAGAACCGCACATATAGAAGTAGAGAATCAACCCCTGAATGCTGTCCTTTGACCTCCACATTCACACTGTGACAGTGATTCCCCATGTTAAACTCACACATGAATATTAGAATCTAAAAAGAATTCATTTGGACAGAAGGATGATGGAAAAGATACTGTTTCATCACCTGCCAGTTGTCTTCTTGGTTGGACTCCAGTGGCACAGTGGCATAGTGTTTCTCACTTGAGACCACAAATACAATAATTATATACTGTATTCTAGAGGCTACTAAATATAATTTTAGCCTCTGTCTTTTGGCATTCTAATTATTCACCTGGATGACACGTTGTTTGTATTATGTAGGATTTCAGTTCAGTTTTAATGAGATTAGAAAATTGATGTGTTGTAAAACCCTTTTAAATTTTATACTTTCATTGAGGGTCTAATTTATATGCACACAATTCAGTGGTTTGTGCATATAGTTAAATGGTAGATCATTTGCCTATTGGACCAAAGCCCTAGGTTTGATACCTCCCTCCAAAACACATAAGCGCATCTGTACATATCCACACAGTAAGCTTGGCATCTTGGTGGTTTTAGCAAATATTAAATTGGATAGTCATTATTCCATACTGGGAGTACATTGATTCAGCTCAAAATTCCTCTCTCTTGTCATCCCTTCTCCCTTTCAGTCACTAACATGACTTCTAGCACTGAAGCATTGCCTTCACTAAAGTAGCATATAGATTAAAATAGGAAGGTAATAGGTAGGCTCCTAGGTCTGGAATTTGCCCTCTCCCTCTTAACACAATGTTATTGAGATCTGTCCAGTTTGATGTAGTCAATGGACCATTCCTTAGGAGAATTGTATTATATGGATATATGAATGGTTATTTATGTTAATCAGAGCCTATCATGAGTTAAGGTGCAGTTGAAAAGGCTTACTGTATGTAGATATATGTTTGGAGCTACCAAGATTACTCAGCATGTAAAGGCAATTTTTACCAAGTCTGATTACTTGAGTTTGATAACATAGATCCATATTGTGGTGTGAGAGAACCATCTGCCTCAAGATGTTCTCTGTGCTCTACACAAGCACAAAGGCTTGAGGGTACATACACATATGCAAACAAACACACACACACAGACACACACACATACACACAAACACACATACACACACACATGCACATATCATGTGATATAATTTTCTTTTTTTACCTTTTTTTATAAATTTTTACGTAAATGAGAAACAATCCCTCTCCCTCCTATCCTCCCATATCCACTCCTGAACCCCCATCCCACCCCCTATCCACTTGACAGGAAGAAGGAGGCCTTCCTTGGTGAATCATCAAAGTCTGTCACATGATTTGGACCTGCATCCACACTGGTGTATCCAGTCTGAGAGAATATACTTTAGTGGGGAATGAGCTCTGAAAGCCCATTGTGCACTAGGAATAAATACTGGTTCCATTGCCCATTGCCCAGGACACCTAAGTGACACTCAGGCTCAGAGGATCTGGGTCAGTCCTGTGCTAGGGTCTGTGATCTCCCACTTGTTCAGGTCAACTGTTTCTTTGGGTTTCCCCAGATTGGTCTTGACTACTGTGCTCATCACTCCTCCCAACTAGAACTGGATTCCAGGAGTCCAGCTCAATGCACAGCATTGGATGTCTGTTGGTTTTTTTTTTTTTTTTTTTTTTTTTTTTTTTTTTCCTTCCCTCAGTTATTGGATCAAGGCTTTAGGAAGCCATTTTATGTAGTCATATATTTCATTTTATGGGAAGGGCAACTTTAAGCAACCTAGTCCCTATTGCTTAGATTCTTAGGTGGGGTCATCCTTGTGGATCTAATTGACATTACCCGAGTGCCAGATTTATCTTTAAACCTATAAAAGCTCCCTCTATTAAGGTACCTCTTTCCTTACTCTCATGTATTATTCTCAGTGCTCAACCTTCCTGATCCCTCATGTTCTCTCTCCCTTCCTCTTTTCCCCTTCTCTTTCTCTCAAATCTGTCCCTCTCCACTCCAATATCTCAATTTGCTCGGGAGACCTGGGACATAGAATTTGAATAGAAAGATCTTGCTTGAGTTAAAATCCTAGTCCATTGCTTGGTGGAATATAAGTTTGTGATTGACGTTACAGGAAATGATAGCCTGATTTCCAAAATATGTTTTCCTTTCCACTGACATCAGCAGTATGTCCCTGTTTCCATCACTTTACATGCCAGCCTACACTCTGTACTATTTGTTCTTACTCTAGCTGTACTGGGGGACAGATTTTTATATGCCTTTATATTTAATGTTTTTTAAAATGTATAGGTGCCTGAGCTGAACTGTTCTCCAGATGCAGAGAGGGAGGACAAAACCAGGCTACAGAAACCCACAGAGACAGCTGACCTGAACAAGGATGAGTTAATTGGCCCCCAGACTGATAGCTGGTAATCAATCATTGGACTGACTCAGACCCCTGAACAAAGATCTCGGTTCGAAGGCCTGGGCAGTCTAAGGGACCTCTGACAGTGAAACCAGGATGTATCCCTGGTGCACAAAAGGACTTTGGGAGCACATTTCCCATGGAGAGATACCCTCTTAGTCTAGAGGCAGGAGAGAGGGCCTGGGCCCTACTCCAAATGACTTCACTGATTCTGATGATCCCTGCTGGAAGGTATCACGATCCCCATGGAGTGTGGGGAATGGGACAGGACGGTGTTGGGCGGGCAAGGAAGAAGGGAGAGGGAACTGAGATCGATATGGAAAATAATGAAAAATAATAAAATATATACAATTTTAAAAGCTATTCCCCAGGAGACTTGTGTGCTTATAATTGATGATGTATTAAAAGAAACAAAGACGCAGATAGTTCAGGATTTTCACATTTTCTTTATGAAATGGTTTTTTTTCAATTAGTTTATTGCTCGAGAGAATAGAGCAATATGGTTACATTTCTTAATAAATTGGTTCTTGTGACCAATGCATGACAACATGTCTATAGAGTACCATATATTAGGTGTAGCTGAAATCACAGCAGTGTGGAATCAGAATGGATTCTGATTTCATTATGAAGTGTGTATCCATGGACTAAGTTGTGCTGTCCACACTCAAGGCTATCATTTGCCTGTGTGGACCCCCATGCTGCCTGGAATTTGCAGAGACCCACGTATACCTGTGATCTGTGGGTATACAGGGAAGTGACACGACACCTGAAAAAAGAGCATTTTGTAAAGTGTGAATAGAGGCAATTTGCTCTTTTATTCATAAAAATACATTTTCATCAAAAGAGGCTTTAAAACGGCAGTCAATATAGAGCGAATAGCCTTAACAAATTATGAAAACCAATAACAAAAAATCAAAATTCCAAAACTATAATAAAAAAGCAAATATGTAACTCAAAAACTAAAGGAAAATTTGTGATGAACAGCATTCTCTTGCAAATTATGCAAAACAATAACCAGAACAAGAAAACATCAAAATGGCAAAACTATAGCAAAAAAGGAAAAGTATTAAGCAAAAACAAACTAAAGGAAAAGTTGATTTGATCAGCATTCTCTTGCTACATTTTGAAAGGCACAGACCTACAGCCTATGGATGGCCTTACAAGGAAGTCACCAATGTTAACAAGGTTTTCAAGCTGAGTGCATCAATTCCTCCCTTGAATCTCAAGAGTTCAGTACTTGGTGGTGATAGCACCCAGCAGGTGGCTCTTGGTGTAGCAGCTCCTTCTGCAAGTGACTCTCATCTTGGGTTGTTTCCTGTTCCAGCTCAGGCTGTAGTTGTGTGGACCTGAAAAAGAAAAGCAGATAAGATCCAGGCCAGGACTGAACCTGCTGTCTCATGTTCATGTCCCTCCCTGGCTCTGCTGAAGCTCTTCATCAGTCAAAACTGAACTTTTGCCTGATGCCATTGTTGGTGCCACTAAAGAATAAGGATCACAGAGTAGCCGGACATGTAACTTTCCCTGGTCTAAACATATTTCATGACTTAAACTAAGCCCAGTGTGTTGTACTTTCTCCTGGAAAGAAAGGAACTTCTCCTGAAGTTCAGGCATATCATTGTGTACAAAAACAACAGTATATTAAAACAACAGTACAGAGCATGAGAGCTGTATAGGTTACACATGATGAGAAATGATTGATCGCATCAGTATATACATAGACATAATACAGCCCTGCATCATGGAAATCAGAACATGGTCATTAAATTAGTTCAATTGTCATATTAAGGAGGCAAACTGAACATGAACAGCACACAAGAAAGATCCTGTCATGAGAGAGAAGCACTTCTGGGATGTGTCCCTGTGAACCCTGGACCTGAATGGAACCAAACGGAAAGTTGTGATGGTCTTAGTACCAGATCTGTGAATCCACATCCAGACTCCCTTTGGAAGACTGGGACAGAACAGTAACAAGAAGGTTCTGATATTGCCTGCAGCTGCGGCATAGCTGGTTTCAACCTGGAAAGTCCTGAACCATCTCTACCAAGAGAGCAATGTGAACAGGAAATGGGTCAGCGGTGCAGAGAGCAGTGTTCAAAGTTGAGTAACTTCTCCCTACAGCAGAGGTTCATAAATTTATCATGCCTGGTGATGTATCCCACTGAATCCCAAAACTTGGCAAACTGAGGAAGAGGAATCACTTTTACTTCAAGAAAATACTGTTCAGAAGGTAGAGAGGGGAGAAGACAGGAATGGAGACACAATTCTACAGACACACTGATATCAAACATTGTTTTCTGGATGGATGCTCATGTAGAATGAATGGCACATTTATCTGAGATTGCATTTCTGTGGTTGTGGCTGAGACCCATGAAGGTGAGAGGAAGCCCATAATTGGTAAAGATCCCAGGTACAGGGGACACTCTAGGCTCTACCTATGCTCCCCAACCAGGGCTCTCACCGCATCTGGGAGACATAAAAGTGATGTTGCAGCTTTTCTGACAGTTCCTTTATATGAATGACCATCTCCTTCTACTTTAGTAGGACTTCAAGTCTTTCCTCCAATCTCTTAAGCTCCTGGTCATTAGAAGATTGTGTTCTTAAGGATGATTACACACTGTCATATAATTGTAACACATACAAATGATCCCAAAGCTTGCTGGTCAGCATGGCTAGTAAAAAAGTCAGCATTCAGGTTAGTATGATAGCCTGATTCAAGAGGAGTCTGACATGAAATCCAGTGGTGTCCTCAGAACAGTGCACACATGCATGGTGTGCCACCACACCCACAGGCTTAAACTAGACCAAGATAAAAATTTCTCCCTCCCACAGCCTCTCTCACTCACTCACTGTATCTATTTGTCTGTCTCTCTGTCTGTCTGTATCTCTGTCTCTCTGTCTGTCTGTCTGTCTGAGAATAAAGACATAGAAAGAACTAGGAGAAAAGAGAGCTAGGGGAATGAAATAAATGCCATGACAAATTGGCTGTTGAGTTTAAACAAACCATACCAATACTTTTAATATAGTTTGACAAGTCAGCTGTCAGTCCATGGGGCCTGCTTCCTCTGTGGAAAACTGTGTTCCTTTTCTTGGATAGATTATATTGAGATACAGAGAATTTTTCCAGATGAGGCCCACATCCCCACCTTCCATAATGAGCTTGTCTATAGCTCCCAGATGATCACTCAAATAATTGACTCAGAAATGCACACATTTTGAACAAGGATGAGGTTCTCCTCCTTGCAAACTGGTTCTCACTGTATATCACAATAGCCTTGCCGAGAAAATGAGCCCCATGGTCCAGAACTAACCCACTCAGTACTCTGTGCTTAGAATCCTAACTATCCTGAGGCTGAGATGGATTATGCAATTTAACCTAGCATCTGTAGGCAGAGGCAGGCAGTTGTCTGTGAATTTGAGGCCATCCTAAATTACAAAGTGAGTTTCAAAACAGACAGTGTAACCCTGTCTTGTAAAGGAAAACAAAATAAACAAACAAACAAAAGAAACTAACAAAAAAATCTTAATATCATACTAAAAAGTACATGTGTGATATGTTACTGACCTATCTCCATCACTGGAGTGCACCTTCAAGGAGAGCATCAAAGTGGTTTTCCATTAATTTAGTTTCAGAACAGGCTAACTTCCCTGAAGTAATTGTACATCGACAATGAATTGAATACATGGATGGCATGAGTAGGTGACTGGAAAGGAGCGTGGATGAACAAAAGAATGTGTGAAAGTACAGAAGGGTGGATGGGCAGACAGGCAGTCAAATGTCCAAATGGTGCCAACCTTCATCTGTACCATCATCCTGTCCCCTACCTGTTGTTGCTGGATTTTTAGGTCACTGTTTTCTTCTTGGTTTGTACAGATCAAGTTCAAGTCGTCCAAATGGTGTTTCAGCAGTACCCACTCCTCCTGCACTTTCTTATTCTCCTGCTTCAGCATGTCCACCTTCCTTTTCAGCTGATTCTTTTCCATCAGGAGTCGGCTGTGCAGACCTCTGGAGACACATGCTGCTTAGTATGGGCATGCCAGCTTCCTCCTGCCACCCCTGACTCTAGGAACCAACTTCATGAAAAGACTCATATTCCCAGAAAGACATAGCCAGATTCTGATACAGCCATGACAGCTCCACTCAGGAGGTTAAAATGTGAGAAGATGTACTTCTACAAATGTTCAAACTACTAAGGAGAACAACTATACCCAGAACGGATCCATGTACTTTCAATAGACGGTAGATTCCCCTCGTTGTCCTTAACAGACCATGGTAAGGGGATAAGTAAGGAAATCTTGGACTTCCTATAAGGACAGGAAACCCAAGGAGAGTATCTACAGGTTCCACATCTACCAGAACTGTAAAGCCTGGGTGAACTCCAAAGCCCAGGCCTGCCTGGCATTCCATTCACATGCAAATCCCTATCCTATATAGGGACTCCTATGACTCTAGCACAGTGGTGGCAGTGGCTAATAATATCTGTTACACTTAGCTAACTGATTCCAAGAAGCACAAATCCAAGAGCTTCTTACTGAGGGACGGAAAGCTAGAAACAGAGCTTAGGACTATTCTGTCAAGGGAAATCATAACACAGACAGACTGCCATTCCACAGCCAATATGGGCACTTACCGATAGAAGACTGTCTCCTTGGTCAGTTCCTTGAACTTTTCTGATGCCTCGGTTTTCTCCTTTCCAAAGATCTTTAGTTCCCACATGACCTGTTTGTGTTCCAATTTTAATTTCTGGTGGAATGGATTTGGCATGTGATAGGGTCTACAAACAGGAGGAAAGAAGCCCATGAACACTGGCCTCAAGGATCAGGTAAACTCAAATTGTCATCTCTTGTTCTGCCATAAGCCTCTGGATGCCACATTCTGGCTCCTAAGTGTTGGAATCTCCTGGTGCTTTGAAACCTATTATCCTGCCCCTGGGTCAGCTGTTTCTGTGTGTTCAGATGGAGGGTGTCCTGGGTGTATGTGTTCACTGAGCAGTCTTAGATAGCTTGGTAGCTCTCTGGGTTACCTGGAGTATATTCCAAATGTCTGAACATACCAGATATTGCAATGAGTTTCTCCTGTTTTAGAACATAGATTCTAGGTCCAAGGTGACTTTTAATGAAATGTAACAGCACATAATTCATGGGTTTTGACCCTTTATCAGGACAGCTGTACAAACTTCCCATGCGATTGCTAGGTGCCACCATGGTGAGATCTGAAGAGAACAGCTTAAGGTAGGGCTCGAAGACCTCAGAAGTATCATAGTGTGGAAAGTAATGCAGTTGAACCCTCAGGCCCCACCACATGTCCCTGTCTCCAAGATTCTTTGGAAACAGACAAACTTGAAAATGCTTGCATAAAAGTATGAGGGAGAGACAGGGACAAAGACAGAGAGAATAGAGAGAGTAAAAATAGAGAGAGACAGTTAGAAAGTGAGAGTATCAGTGAGAGAGAGAGAGAGAGAGAGAGAGAGAGAGAGAGAGAGAGAGAGACAGAAATAAAGACGAAAGAATTGAGAAACCGCAGAGAGAAGAGCACACCCACAATCAGGCCCTAGGAAATGCATGGAACACTGTGGTTTAAGACACAAAACTAGAAAGAAACAGTCAAGTGTCCCAGTACTTCCTGTACTACACTGGGAAGGACCAAGTGGAACCATGCCTTTCTGGCAGCTACCAAGAGCTTTCAGCACACAATCACCTGCCAGGAAAGATCAAAGCAGGCATGATCAGAGCCACATCACAAACTCACAGCTCCTATTCTCTCCCAAAAGCCACCACCTCTCAGGGCCTTTCCAAATGCATGCTGGGAACCTGTACATTGTTGCCACAATTCCTGAATTATATGACTTATACCACAGCCTCTGGTTTTCGTTTACAGAAAGCAGGGAAGTTAGAGTAACCATCTCACTCCCTCCCAAACTTCAGGTCTGCCTCTCCACTGAAAAGAAACTAGGTGATGAGTTGGCTACAGAGCCACTATGGGGGTTCAGCTTTCTCAAACCACAGACCTTTTTCAAAACAAGGAGAACTGATAGGTTTATTTTATTTACATAGCGCATTTGTTTGTCCATGAGCATGCAGTTTCCACTCCTCCCTGGCCCCACTCCTACGCCCTACTTCCTACTAACCCCTTCTAGTACTCCTGCATCTCAGCATCTCATAAAGGGACAAGCCTCCAATGAGCGTGAGCAAAGGACTGAGCTGCTCAACTTTCATCCAGGCTAATCCAGGTAATCCAGGATATGGAAGGGGTTCTCAAAAGCCAGCTGAGCTCCAGGGACAGGTCTTGATATCACTGCTACTGTCCCTACATTGAGAACAATTTACACCACAGTCTCACACAGGCAGAGGGCCGAAGAGGGCTCCATGGAGGCTCTTTAACTGTTCTTCCAGAGTACATGAGTTCCAATGAGATAAGGTCAGATGTCTCTGTGGAACATAGGATCTTACAGTAAAGTAGGACAGGGTGATACTAAAGACAGTCCTGTGGAACTGAAAGGATGGATACCTGTTGTCAACATTTCCTTCACTGATGAAGAGCAGGCGATCTCGCAGCTCATTTCTGTGGTTGGTCATCAGCTGCAGCTCCTGGCTCAGCCTCTCCACTTCCTTCTTCACTTGTTTCTTGGTGAGGAGCATTGGCTGGGATGATGGCTCTGTAGCAGCCTCTGTGTGTAGATGAACTCAAGTGAAATTAAATTGTGACATAGGAAAAGGCATAGAGAAGGGACAGACTACCCAGAGGACAGATAAAGAAAGGTCATGTTTGAACCCAGTGACAATATATCAATTGTGCCCCAGGTTCAGATGCCCTGTTTGTGGATCTCAGCTCTCACAACACTCTCTAGAGATGTGGTTGAGTAAGCAGGTAGGGAATTCCTCTACCTCCCTAGATGTTTCAGGTGAATACAAAGATCGCCTTTCAGGATTAATTACATTGGTACAGAATGCAACATGTGCCAGAGTCCTGAATCCTGCCTGTGCTTTCAGATGCCAGGAGAAATGACAAAGTCCACAAGCACTCAGGTGCTGTGAGGATCGCAGTCCTCCTGCCTGTTCATTCCAGGCCAATCGATATAGATAGAAAAACCATGCAGGAATTTGACGTGCTCAAAATCCGCACCCAGTTACCCCACCACACTGACAGCCCAGAAACATGGGACCTAATATTTAGGAGCTTATGGCTGCCCTGGTCACATGATCTGACCCTTGTTATGCTTCACTGGAGTATTGCTTGCCATACTCAACTGCTAATTCAACCCTATGGATGCCACTGTCATGGGAAGTTAGTTACAGGAGTTTTGTACAGTCCAGGGACATAATTTCTTAGGCAGGTGCACTTTTCCCTGAATGTGACTAGTGTCAGGAATTCATTGCCCCTAAAGGAACCAGCTGACACTGAAGTTCAGTGACCCCTGCCCTAAGCTGGAAGCACCCTGTTCCCTGCTTGTCCACCGCTAGACTCCTCTTCTGACATTACAAATCCAAAACCCAGTAAGGTAAAAACTAGATTCTCCCTGTACAATACACTTCTTTTTACAGGTCCTGGCTTAGAGAGAGACAAACCTCTGTCAGAGAATCAGGAACCAACAGTGATTATGAGAAGCAAGGATGTTCATTTGCTTCTTAGAGGCGCCAGAACCTCTAGCCCTTTACTGGAAATCCCAGCTCAAGCCCACATCCTCCAGGAACCTCCCCATCTCCTCCGAGCACTTACTGTGCCTAGGCCAGGACCATTTATTTGTTTTGTTTGTTTTATTTTGAGACCTAACGGCAGCTTCTTTCTGCCTCTCTCTGGCCGCTGGCTTTTCTCCGTTTTCCCTTCCAAACAGAGATCTCAGTCTTGACAACATGGCTGCTGATATAACCGCGAGGTACTGAAGGTTTGCCCTAAATGGCAGTTGGTGTTGCTGCAACACTCGTGACATCATGGAATGCCATGAGCTCTGCAGGATACCATAGAATGCCAGGGGAGGGGACTGCTGATGTCACGGGGAATAGCTTTTTCAGCCCTGATAATTATTTCTTCATAAATAAACCATAGTCTCAGGTTTCCCTTCCAAGATTCCCTCTTGGAATATGCAGCAAGACATTCAGCACTCCCTCCTTACAAATTCATAGTTTCCTTATCTGGATTGGAAGCCCCATTGAATACTCCTTGTTGAGAACTGAGCTAGACTTTCTAAACATTGAAGAAGAATGTCTCATTCCTTCCTCATAATCCCTTTATTCATCAGGGTTAGAGAGCTGGATTCACAGAGATGGGGGAACATTACTGACTCAGAATTTCAGACTTGGAATCTGAGAACCAGCTCTACCCTGCATTCGTTGACTGAACTTGGATCATCACTTTCCTTCCCTTGTATACAACTCTAATGCACTGTCTCTGGAATGACTGTATCTGCTTTCGCCCAACATCTCACCAGAAGTCAATCCAGGTCAGTTTTCTGCAACAGCAGTAAAAAGCAGGATAGACAGCCTATGAGAATCTGCTTAGACATCAGGAATCCTGCACATGATCAGGAGATGATGAGTTTGCCACCTGCCTTCCTCAGCTTAGTGCCCTGTAGAAAAGATGACAATGGTGTCAGGGACAGGGATAACAGTGACCTCATCAGACCCCTTGGAGGCCTGCTGCCACTGACTTCCACAATGGATATGGATTCCTTCCTCTCCTGGCTCTCCCTGTCTCCCTCATTCTCATCCTCTCTCTCACTCTCTCACTCTCCTTGTCCCTCTCCCTCACCCTGTCCCTGCCTCCTCTCTCTGACCTTCTCAATCTGTCTCTCGCTGTTTTTAGGAGACAGGGTACACTATGTTGCCACAGCTACACTGAAACTGCCTCTGTAGACCAGGATCACCTGGAAATCAGAGACCTGCCCATCACTGAGTACTCCTTCTCCAGAGTGCTGGGGTTAAAGATTTTTGAGACCAACACCCAGGTATAATTCATGTCTCAAAACTTCTAAGGATTTTTGCTAGGACTCTGACTCTACAAGGAGGAGCAGGGTGTAGATGCATTCTGTGTTGGTGCCAAAAAAAAAAAAAAAAAAAAAAAAAAAAAACTCAGTAACAGAAAGCAAAAAAGCCAAACCAACCCAACAAACAGTGACGGGTATTGTTAGCCAAGAGTGCTCCCAGTTAGAGCAAGGGAACATTTCCAAGTATGATATGGGATAGACTCGGTGCCTAGGCTGGAAAGGGATGGTGCTGTCTTCATAGTTTCAGACAGCTCCTCAGTCGCCAAACCCTAGGGCACCCTCTAGCACTTGCAGACCTAGTGAGTAAATTGGACCTGCAAAACTTGTAAACCTATTCATGGTGAAACACTCAATTTTCTTCTCATTGAGAAAGTGTAACCTCCATTTTCATCCCATCTTGCAACAGGAATGTTGCCTCACATTAATTTGCTGGACCCCACTGAGAACTCCGGAGTTCACAGTGAAACCTGGACTGAGCCACACCTTAGTGTTTGGTATTTGCTTCTCCACTCCGCAGTGAAGTCATTTTGAGAGTTCATTGCAAGGAGGTATGCCTTTTTTATTATTTTATTTTACTTTATATAACAAAGTCCAATTAAATGAAAACAAACATTTATACACAATATTTGGGAATTTGGGCGTCGTTCTTTCCAAACTACTTCCTGCTGGTAAGGGGCGTTGTCATGGGGGATTCCAAGAAGATTCAGAAATCCTGGCTGTAGTCTGTAGGGCTGATTTGTCCAGCCGTTTGAATGTTGGATCACCTTGTACTCTGTTTCAGGGGGTCTGGCGTGATCAAACCACATTACTCTTGAAGAAATCCACAACTTTTCTTTTTCTGTGGAAACAAAAATAGAAATCCTTTTCCCCAGTAACTTGTCCTTCAACTTAAATTTTGGAGTCAAAGCATTTTTTTAATTTAATTTTTTATATTACATGTCGATTCCAGTTCCCTGTCCCTCCCTCCCTCTGTCCCTCCATCCCTCTCTCCCTCCTTCAGAAGTATGCCTTTTTTTTTTTTGCTTACCACCCTCACTCCCTTATCCTCTTTTATTTCCAGAACACTCTGTAGAGATGTGGTTAATTTTTTTTAAACTTCGGGATTGCCCAGGTCAGGAGAGGCATTCCAGTTCTTGAAAGGTCATTGTGTGTAAAGAGTTCAGATGAGTTCACTGGACAGAGATAAATCAGTGTCACATTTGTACACTTTCATGTCTTGAGGATTACCAAGCTGCATTAAGCCCTTGGCTTCTTAAATTTTGGATGGATTCATTCCACTGGATTTCGTTGATTGTACTTATGCTATGATGATAATTCTCTTTTAGTTCTAAATGAAACTAGCTTATGTATCCTATCATTCATATTGAAACAGAATGACGATGCCAACCATGCCATTTCCTGTTCATATTAGTTGTTTCTCTTTGGCATCTCTTAAAGTTCAACGTTTTCTTTGGGAAACAGTACAAATGTTATTTTGCTTTGTTTTCTGTGTGAATAACCTACAGACCCATTGCCTGGGATTTCTTGTTTGTTTGACTTCTCTTTTCTTGAAATCTAGCTTAGTTTTCCTGAAGAAGCCACAGGAAAGTCTTCTTAAGTCAAAGGAATCCAGGATCCACAATTGGTTTGCTTAATTTTCCTTTCCTGGGTTTGTGTGGGATGGGACAGGAGGTTGACAGAAGTTGGAAATTAAAAGAGAGTTACATAGTTGCCTACAAATTCCATAGAGCAGCACACCAGTTGATTTCCTTCCCTGAACTGTGATAACATGTAACAACACATGGTTTTGTTTTAGGATTTATTATAATTAACTTTCTGCACTGAATAGAAACAGTATGTAGTGTAAATGATCTTTCCTAGATGTTTTCCTCTTTAAGGAGAAAAATGGCAAGTATTTTACTATATACTGTCTTTGGTAGAAAAGTCTCTACATACTTGTGTAGGCTGGGATTGGACTCAAGGCTTACATACCTGCCTAGGAATCTTTTGGGCTAGATTATAGGTTTCTAGCACTTTTCCAAGCTTGAAAAACTCTTTAATTTGTTGATTTTTTTCCTTCAATATAAATGGTGTTCAGATGGTACAATGTGAACATCCAAAACAGAAAGTCGGTTACACTGTGTTGCTCACACTAGCCCGGGTTGAGATTATTAAACTCACGAAGAAATAATAGATTCTCTCAGTCTTTTGTTATGAAGTTGGAAGGGAAAATTTTTAGAAGAAATGTACTTTTGTACTTGCATAAATTTGAATTCAGACCCTTACTTTTTCTTTGTCCTGTCTGAAGACTTGAGCATCTTAGTTAACCTCTGAGCTCTTTTTGATTGTTTCCTTAATTTTATTTTTAATTTCATGTAACGGTTAATAGCATTGTATGTTTTTAGAAATTCATCAAACAGTAAGGAACTCAGTAAACTGTTGGTATGGTGTAGGTGACTGCTTCCCGGTGGCATAAATGATAATTTTGATGCATGATACATGGCTTTTAAAAGTTTTTTGAAAATGATGTTTCTGTCCATATGATGACTCAGTCAATAGAGACACTTGCCCCCAAGACTGATGACCCAAGTTCAGCCTCCAGAACCGCACATATAGAAGTAGAGAATCAACCCCTGAATGCTGTCCTTTGACCTCCACATTCACACTGTGACAGTGATTCCCCATGTTAAACTCACACATGAATATTAGAATCTAAAAAGAATTCATTTGGACAGAAGGATGATGGAAAAGATACTGTTTCATCACCTGCCAGTTGTCTTCTTGGTTGGACTCCAGTGGCACAGTGGCATAGTGTTTCTCACTTGAGACCACAAATACAATAATTATATACTGTATTCTAGAGGCTACTAAATATAATTTTAGCCTCTGTCTTTTGGCATTCTAATTATTCACCTGGATGACACGTTGTTTGTATTATGTAGGATTTCAGTTCAGTTTTAATGAGATTAGAAAATTGATGTGTTGTAAAACCCTTTTAAATTTTATACTTTCATTGAGGGTCTAATTTATATGCACACAATTCAGTGGTTTGTGCATATAGTTAAA
The DNA here is from genome assembly GCF_943737965.1 of Phodopus roborovskii. Lineage (NCBI taxonomy): Eukaryota > Metazoa > Chordata > Mammalia > Rodentia > Cricetidae > Phodopus > Phodopus roborovskii. Next base: position 44,145 of record NW_026125670.1, on the reverse strand, counting down.
TGGTAGATCATTTGCCTATTGGACCAAAGCCCTAGGTTTGATACCTCCCTCCAAAACACATAAGCGCATCTGTACATATCCACACAGTAAGCTTGGCATCTTGGTGGTTTTAGCAAATATTAAATTGGATAGTCATTATTCCATACTGGGAGTACATTGATTCAGCTCAAAATTCCTCTCTCTTGTCATCCCTTCTCCCTTTCAGTCACTAACATGACTTCTAGCACTGAAGCATTGCCTTCACTAAAGTAGCATATAGATTAAAATAGGAAGGTAATAGGTAGGCTCCTAGGTCTGGAATTTGCCCTCTCCCTCTTAACACAATGTTATTGAGATCTGTCCAGTTTGATGTAGTCAATGGACCATTCCTTAGGAGAATTGTATTATATGGATATATGAATGGTTATTTATGTTAATCAGAGCCTATCATGAGTTAAGGTGCAGTTGAAAAGGCTTACTGTATGTAGATATATGTTTGGAGCTACCAAGATTACTCAGCATGTAAAGGCAATTTTTACCAAGTCTGATTACTTGAGTTTGATAACATAGATCCATATTGTGGTGTGAGAGAACCATCTGCCTCAAGATGTTCTCTGTGCTCTACACAAGCACAAAGGCTTGAGGGTACATACACATATGCAAACAAACACACACACACAGACACACACACATACACACAAACACACATACACACACACATGCACATATCATGTGATATAATTTTCTTTTTTTACCTTTTTTTATAAATTTTTACGTAAATGAGAAACAATCCCTCTCCCTCCTATCCTCCCATATCCACTCCTGAACCCCCATCCCACCCCCTATCCACTTGACAGGAAGAAGGAGGCCTTCCTTGGTGAATCATCAAAGTCTGTCACATGATTTGGACCTGCATCCACACTGGTGTATCCAGTCTGAGAGAATATACTTTAGTGGGGAATGAGCTCTGAAAGCCCATTGTGCACTAGGAATAAATACTGGTTCCATTGCCCATTGCCCAGGACACCTAAGTGACACTCAGGCTCAGAGGATCTGGGTCAGTCCTGTGCTAGGGTCTGTGATCTCCCACTTGTTCAGGTCAACTGTTTCTTTGGGTTTCCCCAGATTGGTCTTGACTACTGTGCTCATCACTCCTCCCAACTAGAACTGGATTCCAGGAGTCCAGCTCAATGCACAGCATTGGATGTCTGTTGGTTTTTTTTTTTTTTTTTTTTTTTTTTTTCCTTCCCTCAGTTATTGGATCAAGGCTTTAGGAAGCCATTTTATGTAGTCATATATTTCATTTTATGGGAAGGGCAACTTTAAGCAACCTAGTCCCTATTGCTTAGATTCTTAGGTGGGGTCATCCTTGTGGATCTAATTGACATTACCCGAGTGCCAGATTTATCTTTAAACCTATAAAAGCTCCCTCTATTAAGGTACCTCTTTCCTTACTCTCATGTATTATTCTCAGTGCTCAACCTTCCTGATCCCTCATGTTCTCTCTCCCTTCCTCTTTTCCCCTTCTCTTTCTCTCAAATCTGTCCCTCTCCACTCCAATATCTCAATTTGCTCGGGAGACCTGGGACATAGAATTTGAATAGAAAGATCTTGCTTGAGTTAAAATCCTAGTCCATTGCTTGGTGGAATATAAGTTTGTGATTGACGTTACAGGAAATGATAGCCTGATTTCCAAAATATGTTTTCCTTTCCACTGACATCAGCAGTATGTCCCTGTTTCCATCACTTTACATGCCAGCCTACACTCTGTACTATTTGTTCTTACTCTAGCTGTACTGGGGGACAGATTTTTATATGCCTTTATATTTAATGTTTTTTAAAATGTATAGGTGCCTGAGCTGAACTGTTCTCCAGATGCAGAGAGGGAGGACAAAACCAGGCTACAGAAACCCACAGAGACAGCTGACCTGAACAAGGATGAGTTAATTGGCCCCCAGACTGATAGCTGGTAATCAATCATTGGACTGACTCAGACCCCTGAACAAAGATCTCGGTTCGAAGGCCTGGGCAGTCTAAGGGACCTCTGACAGTGAAACCAGGATGTATCCCTGGTGCACAAAAGGACTTTGGGAGCACATTTCCCATGGAGAGATACCCTCTTAGTCTAGAGGCAGGAGAGAGGGCCTGGGCCCTACTCCAAATGACTTCACTGATTCTGATGATCCCTGCTGGAAGGTATCACGATCCCCATGGAGTGTGGGGAATGGGACAGGACGGTGTTGGGCGGGCAAGGAAGAAGGGAGAGGGAACTGAGATCGATATGGAAAATAATGAAAAATAATAAAATATATACAATTTTAAAAGCTATTCCCCAGGAGACTTGTGTGCTTATAATTGATGATGTATTAAAAGAAACAAAGACGCAGATAGTTCAGGATTTTCACATTTTCTTTATGAAATGGTTTTTTTTCAATTAGTTTATTGCTCGAGAGAATAGAGCAATATGGTTACATTTCTTAATAAATTGGTTCTTGTGACCAATGCATGACAACATGTCTATAGAGTACCATATATTAGGTGTAGCTGAAATCACAGCAGTGTGGAATCAGAATGGATTCTGATTTCATTATGAAGTGTGTATCCATGGACTAAGTTGTGCTGTCCACACTCAAGGCTATCATTTGCCTGTGTGGACCCCCATGCTGCCTGGAATTTGCAGAGACCCACGTATACCTGTGATCTGTGGGTATACAGGGAAGTGACACGACACCTGAAAAAAGAGCATTTTGTAAAGTGTGAATAGAGGCAATTTGCTCTTTTATTCATAAAAATACATTTTCATCAAAAGAGGCTTTAAAACGGCAGTCAATATAGAGCGAATAGCCTTAACAAATTATGAAAACCAATAACAAAAAATCAAAATTCCAAAACTATAATAAAAAAGCAAATATGTAACTCAAAAACTAAAGGAAAATTTGTGATGAACAGCATTCTCTTGCAAATTATGCAAAACAATAACCAGAACAAGAAAACATCAAAATGGCAAAACTATAGCAAAAAAGGAAAAGTATTAAGCAAAAACAAACTAAAGGAAAAGTTGATTTGATCAGCATTCTCTTGCTACATTTTGAAAGGCACAGACCTACAGCCTATGGATGGCCTTACAAGGAAGTCACCAATGTTAACAAGGTTTTCAAGCTGAGTGCATCAATTCCTCCCTTGAATCTCAAGAGTTCAGTACTTGGTGGTGATAGCACCCAGCAGGTGGCTCTTGGTGTAGCAGCTCCTTCTGCAAGTGACTCTCATCTTGGGTTGTTTCCTGTTCCAGCTCAGGCTGTAGTTGTGTGGACCTGAAAAAGAAAAGCAGATAAGATCCAGGCCAGGACTGAACCTGCTGTCTCATGTTCATGTCCCTCCCTGGCTCTGCTGAAGCTCTTCATCAGTCAAAACTGAACTTTTGCCTGATGCCATTGTTGGTGCCACTAAAGAATAAGGATCACAGAGTAGCCGGACATGTAACTTTCCCTGGTCTAAACATATTTCATGACTTAAACTAAGCCCAGTGTGTTGTACTTTCTCCTGGAAAGAAAGGAACTTCTCCTGAAGTTCAGGCATATCATTGTGTACAAAAACAACAGTATATTAAAACAACAGTACAGAGCATGAGAGCTGTATAGGTTACACATGATGAGAAATGATTGATCGCATCAGTATATACATAGACATAATACAGCCCTGCATCATGGAAATCAGAACATGGTCATTAAATTAGTTCAATTGTCATATTAAGGAGGCAAACTGAACATGAACAGCACACAAGAAAGATCCTGTCATGAGAGAGAAGCACTTCTGGGATGTGTCCCTGTGAACCCTGGACCTGAATGGAACCAAACGGAAAGTTGTGATGGTCTTAGTACCAGATCTGTGAATCCACATCCAGACTCCCTTTGGAAGACTGGGACAGAACAGTAACAAGAAGGTTCTGATATTGCCTGCAGCTGCGGCATAGCTGGTTTCAACCTGGAAAGTCCTGAACCATCTCTACCAAGAGAGCAATGTGAACAGGAAATGGGTCAGCGGTGCAGAGAGCAGTGTTCAAAGTTGAGTAACTTCTCCCTACAGCAGAGGTTCATAAATTTATCATGCCTGGTGATGTATCCCACTGAATCCCAAAACTTGGCAAACTGAGGAAGAGGAATCACTTTTACTTCAAGAAAATACTGTTCAGAAGGTAGAGAGGGGAGAAGACAGGAATGGAGACACAATTCTACAGACACACTGATATCAAACATTGTTTTCTGGATGGATGCTCATGTAGAATGAATGGCACATTTATCTGAGATTGCATTTCTGTGGTTGTGGCTGAGACCCATGAAGGTGAGAGGAAGCCCATAATTGGTAAAGATCCCAGGTACAGGGGACACTCTAGGCTCTACCTATGCTCCCCAACCAGGGCTCTCACCGCATCTGGGAGACATAAAAGTGATGTTGCAGCTTTTCTGACAGTTCCTTTATATGAATGACCATCTCCTTCTACTTTAGTAGGACTTCAAGTCTTTCCTCCAATCTCTTAAGCTCCTGGTCATTAGAAGATTGTGTTCTTAAGGATGATTACACACTGTCATATAATTGTAACACATACAAATGATCCCAAAGCTTGCTGGTCAGCATGGCTAGTAAAAAAGTCAGCATTCAGGTTAGTATGATAGCCTGATTCAAGAGGAGTCTGACATGAAATCCAGTGGTGTCCTCAGAACAGTGCACACATGCATGGTGTGCCACCACACCCACAGGCTTAAACTAGACCAAGATAAAAATTTCTCCCTCCCACAGCCTCTCTCACTCACTCACTGTATCTATTTGTCTGTCTCTCTGTCTGTCTGTATCTCTGTCTCTCTGTCTGTCTGTCTGTCTGAGAATAAAGACATAGAAAGAACTAGGAGAAAAGAGAGCTAGGGGAATGAAATAAATGCCATGACAAATTGGCTGTTGAGTTTAAACAAACCATACCAATACTTTTAATATAGTTTGACAAGTCAGCTGTCAGTCCATGGGGCCTGCTTCCTCTGTGGAAAACTGTGTTCCTTTTCTTGGATAGATTATATTGAGATACAGAGAATTTTTCCAGATGAGGCCCACATCCCCACCTTCCATAATGAGCTTGTCTATAGCTCCCAGATGATCACTCAAATAATTGACTCAGAAATGCACACATTTTGAACAAGGATGAGGTTCTCCTCCTTGCAAACTGGTTCTCACTGTATATCACAATAGCCTTGCCGAGAAAATGAGCCCCATGGTCCAGAACTAACCCACTCAGTACTCTGTGCTTAGAATCCTAACTATCCTGAGGCTGAGATGGATTATGCAATTTAACCTAGCATCTGTAGGCAGAGGCAGGCAGTTGTCTGTGAATTTGAGGCCATCCTAAATTACAAAGTGAGTTTCAAAACAGACAGTGTAACCCTGTCTTGTAAAGGAAAACAAAATAAACAAACAAACAAAAGAAACTAACAAAAAAATCTTAATATCATACTAAAAAGTACATGTGTGATATGTTACTGACCTATCTCCATCACTGGAGTGCACCTTCAAGGAGAGCATCAAAGTGGTTTTCCATTAATTTAGTTTCAGAACAGGCTAACTTCCCTGAAGTAATTGTACATCGACAATGAATTGAATACATGGATGGCATGAGTAGGTGACTGGAAAGGAGCGTGGATGAACAAAAGAATGTGTGAAAGTACAGAAGGGTGGATGGGCAGACAGGCAGTCAAATGTCCAAATGGTGCCAACCTTCATCTGTACCATCATCCTGTCCCCTACCTGTTGTTGCTGGATTTTTAGGTCACTGTTTTCTTCTTGGTTTGTACAGATCAAGTTCAAGTCGTCCAAATGGTGTTTCAGCAGTACCCACTCCTCCTGCACTTTCTTATTCTCCTGCTTCAGCATGTCCACCTTCCTTTTCAGCTGATTCTTTTCCATCAGGAGTCGGCTGTGCAGACCTCTGGAGACACATGCTGCTTAGTATGGGCATGCCAGCTTCCTCCTGCCACCCCTGACTCTAGGAACCAACTTCATGAAAAGACTCATATTCCCAGAAAGACATAGCCAGATTCTGATACAGCCATGACAGCTCCACTCAGGAGGTTAAAATGTGAGAAGATGTACTTCTACAAATGTTCAAACTACTAAGGAGAACAACTATACCCAGAACGGATCCATGTACTTTCAATAGACGGTAGATTCCCCTCGTTGTCCTTAACAGACCATGGTAAGGGGATAAGTAAGGAAATCTTGGACTTCCTATAAGGACAGGAAACCCAAGGAGAGTATCTAAAGGTTCCACATCTACCAGAACTGTAAAGCCTGGGTGAACTCCAAAGCCCAGGCCTGACTGGCATTCCATTCACATGCAAATCCCTATCCTATATAGGGACTCCTATGACTCTAGCACAGTGGTGGCAGTGGCTAATAATATCTGTTACACTTAGCTAACTGATTCCAAGAAGCACAAGTCCAAGAGCTTCTTACTGAGGGACCGAAAGCTGGAAACAGAGCTTAGGACTATTCTGTCAAGGGAAATCATAACACAGACAAACTGCCATTCCACAGCTACTGGGGTCCATGCCAAGATGGGTACTTACCGATAGAAGACTGTCTCCTTGGTCAGTTCCTTGAACTTTTCTGATGCCTCGGTTTTCTCCTTTCCAAAGATCTTTAGTTCCCACATGACCTGTTTGTGTTCCAATTTTAATTTCTGGTGGAATGGATTTGGCATGTGATAGGGTCTACAAACAGGAGGAAAGAAGCCCATGAACACTGGCCTCAAGGATCAGGTAAACTCAAATTGTCATCTCTTGTTCTGCCATAAGCCTCTGGATGCCACATTCTGGCTCCTAAGTGTTGGAATCTCCTGGTGCTTTGAAACCTATTATCCTGCCCCTGGGTCAGCTGTTTCTGTGTGTTCAGATGGAGGGTGTCCTGGGTGTATGTGTTCACTGAGCAGTCTTAGATAGCTTGGTAGCTCTCTGGGTTACCTGGAGTATATTCCAAATGTCTGAACATACCAGATATTGCAATGAGTTTCTCCTGTTTTAGAACATAGATTCTAGGTCCAAGGTGACTTTTAATGAAATGTAACAGCACATAATTCATGGGCTGTGACCCTTTATCAGGACAGCTGTACAAACTTCCCATGCGATTGCTAGGTGCCACCATGGTGAGATCTGAAGAGGAGAGCTTAAAGTAGGGCTCGAAGACCTCAGAAGTATCATAGTGTGGAAAGTAATGCAGTTGAACCCTCAGGCCCCACCACATGTCCCTGTCTCCAAGATTCTTTGGAAACAGACGAACTTGCAAATGCATGCATAAAAGTATGAGGGAGAGACAGGGACAAAGACAGAGAGACAGAGAGAATAGAGAGAGTAAAAATAGAGAGAGACAGAAAGTGAGAGTGTCAGTGAGAGAGAGAGAGAGAGAGAGAGAGAGAGAGAGAGAGAGAGATAGAAATAAAGAAGAAAGAATTGAGAAACCGCAGAGAGAAGAGCACACCCACAATCAGGCCCTAGGAAATGCATGGAACACTGTGGTTTAAGACACAAAACTAGAAACAGTCAAGTGTCCCAGTACTTCCTGTACTACACTGGGAAGGACCAAGTGGAACCATGCCTTTCTGGCAGCTACCAAGAGCTTTCAGCACACAATCACCTGCCAGGAAAGATCAAAGCAGGCACGATCAGAGCCACATCACAAACTCACAGCTCCTATGATCTCCCAAAAGCCACCACCTCTCAGGGCCTTTCCAAATGCATGCTGGGAACCTGTACATTGTTGCCACAATTCCTGACTTATATGACTTATACCACAGCCTCTGGTTTTCGTTTACAGAAAGCAGGGAAGTTAGAGTAACCATCTCACTCCCTCCCAAACTTCAGGTCTGCCTCTCCACTGAAAAGAAACTAGGTGATGAGTTGGCCACAGAGCCACTATGGGGGTTCAGCTTTCTCGAACCACAGACCTTTTTCAAAACAAGGAGAACTGATAGGTTTATTTTATTTAAATAGCGCATTTGTTTGTCCATGAGCATGCAGTTTCCACTCCTCCCTGGCCCCACTCATATGCCCTACTTCCTACTAACCCCTTCTAGTACTCCTGCATCTCAGCATCTCATAAAGGGACAAGCCTCCAATGAGCGTGATCAAAGGACTGAGCTGCTCAACTTTCATCCAGGCTAATCCAGGTAATCCAGGATATGGAAGGAGGTCTCAAAAGCCAGCTGAGGTCCAGGGACAGGTCTTGATATCACTGCTACTGTCCCTACATTGAGAACAATTTACACCACAGTCTCACACAGGCAGAGGGCCGAAGAGGGCTCCATGGAGGCTCTTTAACTGTTCTTCCAGAGTACATGAGTTCCCATGAGATTAGGTCAGATGTCTTTGTGGAACATAGGATGTTACAGTAAAGTAGGACAGGGTGATAGTAAAGACAGTCCTGTGGAACTGAAAGGATGGATACCTGTTGTCAACATTTCCTTCACTGATGAAGAGCAGGCGATCTCGCAGCTCATTTCTGTGGTTGGTCATCAGCTGCAGCTCCTGGCTCAGCCTCTCCACTTCCTTCTTCACTTGTTTCTTGGTGAGGAGCATTGGCTGGGATGATGGCTCTGTAGCAGCCTCTGTGTGTAGATGAACTCAAGTGAAATTAAATTGTGACATAGGAAAAGGCATAGAGAAGGGACAGACTACCCAGAGGACAGATAAAGAAAGGTCATGTTTGAACCCAGTGACAATATATCAATTGTGCCCCAGGTTCAGATGCCCTGTTTGTGGATCTCAGCTCTCACAACACTCTCTAGGGATGTGGTTAAGTAAGCAGGTAGGGAATTCCTCTACCTCCCTAGACGTTTCAGGTGAATAAAAAGATCGCCTTTCAGGATTAATTACATTGGTACAGAATGCAACATGTGCCAGAGTCCTGAATCCTGCCTGTGCTTTCAGATGCCAGGAGAAATGACAAAGTCCACAAGCACTCAGGTGCTGTGAGGATCGCAGTCCTCCTGCCTGTTCATTCCAGGCCAATCGATATAGATAGAAAAACCATGCAGGAATTTGACGTGCTCAAAATCCGCACCAAGTCACCCCACCACACTGACAGCCCAGAAACATGGGACCTAATATTTAGGAGCTTATGGCTGCCCTGGTCACATGATCTGACCCTTGTTATGCTACAATGGAGTATTGCTTGCTATACTCAACTGCTAATTCAACCCTATGGATGCCACTGTCAGGGGAAGATAGTTACAGGAGTTCTGTACAGTCCAGGGACATAATTTCTTAGGCAGGTGCACTTTTCCCTGAATGTGACTAGTGTCAGGAATTCATTGCCCCTAAAGGAACCAGCTGACACTGAAGTTCAGTGACCCCTGCCCTAAGCTGGAAGCACCCTGTTCCCTGCTTGTACACCGCTAGACTCCTCTTCCGACATTACAAATCCAAAACCCAGTAAGGTAAAAACTAGATTCTCCCTGTACAATACACTTCTTTTTACAGGTCCTGGCTTAGAGAGAGACAAACCTCTGTCAGAGAATCACGAACCAACAGTAATTATGAGAAGCAAGGATGTTCATTTGCTTCTCAGAGGCGCCAGAACCTCTAGCCCTTTACTGGAAATCTCAGCTCAAGCCCACATCCTCCAGGAACCTCCCCATCTCTTCCGAGCACTTACTGTGCCTAGGCCAGGACCATTTATTTGTTTTGTTCGTTTTATTTTGAGACCTAACGGCAGCTTCTTTCTGCCTCTCTCTGGCCGCTGGCTTTTCTCCGTTTTCCCTTCCAAACAGAGACCTCAGTCTTGACAACATGGCTGCTGATATAACCGCGAGGTACTGAAGGTTTGCCCTAAATGGCAGTTGGTGTTGCTACAACACTCGTGACATCATGGAATGCCATGAGCTCTGCAGGATACCATAGAATGCCAGGGGAGGGGACTGCTGATGTCACGGGGAATAGCTTTTTCAGCCCTGATAATTATTTCTTCATAAATAAACCATAGTCTCAGGTTTCCCTTCCAAGATTCCCTCTTGGAATATGCAGTAAGACATTCAGCACCCCCTCCTTACAAATTCATAGTTTCCTTAGCTGGATTGGAAGCCCCATTGAATACTCCTTGTTGAGAACTGAGCTAGACTTTCTAAACATTGAAGAAGAATGTCTCATTCCTTCCTCATAATCCCTTCATTCATCAGGGTTAGAGAGCTGGATTCACAGAGATGGGGGAACATTACTGACTCAGAATTTCAGACTTGGAATCTGAGAACCAGCTCTACCCTGCATTCGTTGACTGAACTTGGATCATCACTTTCCTTCCCTTGTATACATCTCAAATGCACTGTCTCTGTAATGACTGTATCTGCTTTTGCCCAACATCTCAGCAGAAGTCAATCCAGGTCAGTTTTCTGCAACAGCAGTAAAAAGAAGGATAGACAGCCTATGAGAATCTGCTTAGACATCAGGAATGCTGCACATGATCAAGAGATGATGAGTTTGCCACCTGCCTTCCTCAGCTTAGTGCCCTGTAGAAAAGATGACAATGGTGTCAGGGACAGGGATAACAGTGACCTCATCAGACCCCTTGGAGGCCTGCTGCCACTGACTTCCACAATGGATATGGATTCCTTCCTCTCCTGGCTCTCCCTGTCTCCCTCATTCTCATCCTCTCTCTCACTCTCTCACTCTCCTTGTCCCTCTCCCTCACCCTGTCCCTGCCTCCTCTCTCTGACCTTCTCTCTCTGTCTCTCGCTGTTTTTAGGAGACAGGGTACACTATGTTGCCACAGCTACACTGAAACTGCCTCTGTAGACCAGGATCACCTGGAAATCAGAGACCTGCCCATCACTGAGTACTCCTTCTCCAGAGTGCTGGGGTTAAAGATTTTTGAGACCAACACCCAGGTATAATTCATGTCTCAAAACTTCTAAGGATTTTTGCTAGGACTCTGACTCTATAAGGAGGAGCAGGGTGTAGATGCATTCTGTGTTGTTGCCAAAAAAAAAAAAAAAAAAAAAAAAAAAACTCAGTAACAGAAAGCAAAAAAGCCAAACCAACCCAACAAACAGTGACGGGTATTGTTAGCCAAGAGTGCTCCCAGTTAGAGCAAAGGAACATTTCCAAGTATGATATGGGATAGACGCGGTGCCTAGGCTGGAAAGGGATGGTGCTGTCTTCATAGTTTCAGACAGCTCCTCAGTCGCCAAACCCTAGGGCACCCTCTAGCACTTGCAGACCTAGTGAGTAAATTGGACCTGCAAAACTTGTAAACCTATTCATGGTGAAACACTCAATTTTCTTCTCATTGAGAAAGTGTAACCTCCATTTTCATCCCATCTTGCAACAGGAATGTTGCCTCACATTAATTTGCTGGACCCCACTGAGAACTCCGGAGTTCACAGTGAAACCTGGACTGAGCCACACCTTAGTGTTTGGTATTTGCTTCTCCACTCCGCAGTGAAGTCATTTTGAGAGTTCATTGCAAGGAGGTATGCCTTTTTATTATTTTATTTTACTTTATATAACAAAGTCCAATTAAATGAAAACAAACATTTATACACAATATTTGGGAATTTGGGCGTCGTTCTTTCCAAACTACTTCCTGCTGGTAAGGGGCGTTGTCATAGGGGATTCCAAGAAGATTCAGAAATCCTGGCTGTAGTCTGTAGGGCTGATTTGTCCAGCCGTTTGAATGTTGGATCACCTTGTACTCTGTTTCAGGGGGTCTGGCGTGATCAAACCACATTACTCTTGAAGAAATCCACAACTTTTCTTTTTCTGTGGAAACAAAAATAGAAATCCTTTTCCCCAGTAACTTGTCCTTCAACTTAAATTTTGGAGTCAAAGCATTTTTTTAATTTAATTTTTTATATTACATGTCGATTCCAGTTCCCTGTCCCTCCCTCCCTCTGTCCCTCCATCCCTCTCTCCCTCCTTCAGAAGTATGCCTTTTTTTTTTTTTTTTTTTTTTTTTTTTTTTTTTTTGCTACCACCCTCACTCCCTTATCCTCTTTTATTTCCAGAACACTCTGTAGAGATGTGGTTAATTTTTTTAAACTTCGGGATTGCCCAGGTCAGGAGAGGCATTCCAGTTCTTGAAAGGTCATTGTGTGTAAAGAGTTCAGATGAGTTCACTGGACAGAGATAAATCAGTGTCACATTTGTACACTTTCATGTCTTGAGGATTACCAAGCTGCATTAAGCCCTTGGCTTCTTAAATTTTGGATGGATTCATTCCACTGGATTTCGTTGATTGTACTTATGCTATGATGATAATTCTCTTTTAGTTCTAAATGAAACTAGCTTATGTATCCTATCATTCATATTGAAACAGAATGACGATGCCAACCATGCCATTTCCTGTTCATATTAGTTGTTTCTCTTTGGCATCTCTTAAAGTTCAACGTTTTCTTTGGGAAACAGTACAAATGTTATTTTGCTTTGTTTTCTGTGTGAATAACCTACAGACCCATTGCCTGGGATTTCTTGTTTGTTTGACTTCTCTTTTCTTGAAATCTAGCTTAGTTTTCCTGAAGAAGCCACAGGAAAGTCTTCTTAAGTCAAAGGAATCCAGGATCCACAATTGGTTTGCTTAATTTTCCTTTCCTGGGTTTGTGTGGGATGGGACAGGAGGTTGACAGAAGTTGGAAATTAAAAGAGAGTTACATAGTTGCCTACAAATTCCATAGAGCAGCACACCAGTTGATTTCCTTCCCTGGACTGTGATAACATGTAACAACACATGGTTTTGTTTTAGGATTTATTATAATTAACTTTCTGCACTGAATAGAAACAGTATGTAGTGTAAATGATCTTTCCTAGATGTTTTCCTCTTTAAGGAGAAAAATGGCAAGTATTTTACTATATACTGTCTTTGGTAGAAAAGTCTCTACATACTTGTGTAGGCTGGGATTGGACTCAAGGCTTACATACCTGCCTAGGATTCTTTTGGGCTAGATTATAGGTTTCTAGCACTTTTCCAAGCTTGAAAAACTCTTTAATTTGTTGATTTTTTTTCCTTCAATATAAATGGTGTTCAGATGGTACAATGTGAACATCCAAAACAGAAAGTCGGTTACACTGTGTTGCTCACACTAGCCCGGGTTGAGATTATTAAACTCACGAAGAAATAATAGATTCTCTCAGTCTTTTGTTATGAAGTTGGAAGGGAAAATTTTTAGAAGAAATGTACTTTTGTACTTGCATAAATTTGAATTCAGACCCTTACTTTTTCTTTGTCCTGTCTGAAGACTTGAGCATCTTAGTTAACCTCTGAGCTCTTTTTGATTGTTTCCTTAATTTTATTTTTAATTTCATGTAACGGTTAATAGCATTGTATGTTTTTAGAAATTCATCAAACAGTAAGGAACTCAGTAAACTGTTGGTATGGTGTAGGTGACTGCTTCCCGGTGGCATAAATGATAATTTTGATGCATGATACATGGCTTTTAAAAGTTTTTTGAAAATGATGTTTCTGTCCATATGATGACTCAGTCAATAGAGACACTTGCCCCCAAGACTGATGACCCAAGTTCAGCCTCCAGAACCGCACATATAGAAGTAGAGAATCAACCCCTGAATGCTGTCCTTTGACCTCCACATTCACACTGTGACAGTGATTCCCCATGTTAAACTCTCACATGAATATTAGAATCTCAAAAGAATTCATTTGGACAGAAGGATGATGGAAAAGATACTGTTTCATCACCTGCCAGTTGTCTTCTTGGTTGGACTCCAGTGGCACAGTGGCTTAGTGTTTCTCACTTGAGACAACAAATACAATAATTATATACTGTATTCTAGAGGCTACTAAATATAATTTTAGCCTCTGTCTTTTGGCATTCTAATTATTCACCTGGATGACACGTTGTTTGTATTATGTAGGATTTCAGTTCAGTTTTAATGAGATTAGAAAATTGATGTGTTGTAAAACCCTTTTAAATTTTATACTTTCATTGAGGGTCTAATTTATATGCACACAATTCAGTGGTTTGTGCATATAGTTAAATGGTAGATCATTTGCCTATTGGACCAAAGCCCTAGGTTTGATACCTCCCTCCAAAACACATAAGCGCATCTGTACATATCCACACAGTAAGCTTGGCATCTTGGTGGTTTTAGCAAATATTAAATTGGATAGTCATTATTCCATACTGGGAGTACATTGATTCAGCTCAAAATTCCTCTCTCTTGTCATCCCTTCTCCCTTTCAGTCACTAACATGACTTCTAGCACTGAAGCATTGCCTTCACTAAAGTAGCATATAGATTAAAATAGGAAGGTAATAGGTAGGCTCCTAGGTCTGGAATTTGCCCTCTCCCTCTTAACACAATGTTATTGAGATCTGTCCAGTTTGATGTAGTCAATGGACCATTCCTTAGGAGAATTGTATTATATGGATATATGAATGGTTATTTATGTTAATCAGAGCCTATCATGAGTTAAGGTGCAGTTAAAAAGGCTTACTGTGTGTAGATATATGTTTGGAGCTACCAATATTACTCAGCATGTAAAGGCAATTTTTACCAAGTCTGATTACTTGAGTTTGATAACATAGATCCATATTGTGGTGTGAGAGAACCATCTGCCTCAAGATGTTCTCTGTGCTCTACACATGCACAAAGGCTTGTGGGTACATACACATACGCAAAGAAACACATACACACACACATGCACATATCATGTGATATAATTTTCTTTTTTACCTTTTTTTATAAATTTTTATATAAATGTGAAACCCACTCCTTCTGCTTCTCCTGCTTCAGCATGTCCACCTTCCTTTTCAGTTGATTCTTATCCATCAGGCTTCGGCTGTGCAGACCTCTGGAGACACATGTTCAGATGAGAATTTGTACTTATGTATTTCTCCTGTTATGAATTTGAAATAACCTTCTTTGTCTCTTTTGACTGATTTTGCTTTGAAATCCAACTTGTTAAGTATTAGGATAGCTACAACTGCCTGTTTCTTGGGTACATTTGATTGGAAGATCATTTCCCAACCCTTTATCCTGAGGTAATTTCTGTTTTTGAAACTTAGATGTTTTTGTTTTATCTTGGAGAAAGATATATTCTGTCTTTATATCTATTTTGTTAGCCTGTGTCTTTTTATTGGCTGGTTAAGACCATTAATGTTGGGGGGAAGTAAGCACCATTGAATGTTAATTCTTCTTTGATTTAGATTTGCTGTTGGTGGTGGTATTGTGAATACAATTTCACTGCCTTATACTTGGGGTTCTTGTGAAGTAGGATTATCTAATGCCTATGTCTTTGTGAGCTTAGTTAACTTCCTTGGGGTGGAGTTTTCCTTTCAGATCTTTTTGTAGGGCTGTATTTGTAGATACTTATTGTGAAAAAAATGGTTTGTTATTGAATATCTTGTTTTTTCCATATGGAATGAATGATAGTTTTACTGGGTATAATAGCCAGGTCTGGAATCCATGGAATATTAATACTTGTAGAACATCTATCCAAAACCTTCTGTCCTTGTGGGTTTCCATAGAAAAGTCAGGTGTAATTTGATATGTTTGCCTTTATATTTTACCTGGCCTTTTTCTATTGCTGCTCTTCATATTCTTTCTGCATACTCTATGTTGGGTGTTTTAATATTATGTGTCAAGGGGTATTTATTTAATCTTTGGTCCAGTCTATTTGGTGTTCGGTATGCTTCTTGTACTTTGACAGGCATGTCCTTTGAGTTAAGAAAGTTTCCTTCAATGATTTTGTTGAATATGTTTTCTCTACCTTTGAGCTCAGCCTCTTCACCTCTTCTATGCTTATTATTCTTAATTTTGTCTTTTATATGGTGTCCCACAATTCCTGGATGTTTTGTGTTAAGGATTTCTTGGATTTAAAATTTTCTTTGGCCAATAAATGTATTTCATTTAGTTTATTTTCAGTGCCTGAGACCCTTTCGTAGATTTCTTTTATTCTGTTGTGTATGCTTGCATCTGTAGTTCCTGAACTTTTGCCCAGTTTTTCTATTGTTTCATTGTCTCTATTTCAGTGTTTTAGTCTGGAATTATTTCCTTCACCTGACTGATTGTTGTTTCTTGGCTTTCCTTACTTCCTTTAAGAGATTTGTTCATTTCTTCCAATATTTTTTGTTTGTTTTTTCTTCTATATTCTATGGGATTTTGTCATATCATCTTTGATGGCCTCTATCATTTTGATGATGTCATTTTTAAGTCTTTCTCTTCTATCTCATCAGTTTTGGTGTGTTCAGGTCTAGTTGTTGTACAGTCCTTAGATTCTTGTGGTGTCATGTTTGGCTTTCCATTGTTAGGTGTTTTCTTCTATTGCTGTCATTCCTTTACTTCTTCCAGTGGGTGCATTTGGAGGCTATTTTTTCCCTACATTACTTTCCCGGTGGGTGTAGATGGGTCAGGGGTTCGATGTCTGTAGTTCTGGGTGGGCCAACCAGTCTAGGAAGTTGCTCTTCCTGCAGATACCAGGTGATAGGGTCAAGGTCAGGCACAAGGGGACTCAGGGTGGTCTTTTGTGGGTAGGTGTCTCTAGTGTGTCAGAGCAGATCCAGGAAGTTCACCTGAGTTTGAGGGGTTGTTGGACCCACAGTCTGGCCCAGTGCTCAACCAGAGCATTGGAGTAGTGGATTCAGTAGGGTACAGTGCATGGAGAAGGCAAGTTCTGGATGGGGTAGTTAGTGGATAAGAGTACTAGGAGTATTCTCCCTGGTGACAGGATATAGGGAGGAGAGAGATTCGAGGCTAACCCAGGGAGTTCCCATGGAAGTGTGTGTGTGTGGGGGGGATTCAAACAGACCTACCTCCAACTGCGGCCTGGGCTCTGGCAGAGGCAGCAATGGGGGTGATAGATCAAGCAGCAGGTTTCAGTGTGGTCCTCGAAGGCCCGATGTTGAGGGTCAAAGATCAGGTAGGTGGAGGAAATTCAGGGTGCTTTTCCAGCAGAAGCCCAGGATTGGTGTGAAAGAACAGGCAAGCAGGGACTCAGGGTGGTCTGTAGTGGATAGACAAGTGTCCTACATTCTTATTTTATATACCAACCACAGCACCCTCTGCATCCCATCCTCCCATCTGCCCAGAAAACCACTATCATATTTTCCAACCACTCTTCAGTGAGGTGAGACCTCCCATGGGAGATCATCAAAAGCCTAATGTGACCTACTTTTAATTGAGTTAGCCACATTGTATTTTTTTTTACTTACAATAACAAAAAATGACCATGATCATGTAGAAACCTTTTAGTTCTTGGAGCTGTACTTGGCCACACTGACAAACAGCATACATGTTGTCTAAGATTTAGAGGAGGTAGTCAGTGGAAGAGCCACCAGGTTTAGTAGTAGGGAGGTCTGGGGTCCAGACTCCAAGTGAGGTGCTGAGCAACATTTTAAGTGTAAAGTATGTCAGAGGAAGTGGAGACACAGATTGAAGTTGGGGGGATGGAGAAAGGTGATGGGAAATCCATTCATGATGATTCCTACTTTTAATCCAAGGCCTCAATAGGTAGAAGCAAGCAGATCTCTCTTGAGTTGAATGACAGCTTGTTTTCTATAATAAATTCCAAGTCAGTCACATCTAGACAGTGAACCCTGTCTTTAGAACCACATCAAAGTGAAGTGAAAGAAAAATAGGCAAGGTTAGAATGGGAGAAGCCCCTGCACAAACCACAATATAGCTGTTTGAAACCAAGAACACACTACCCATACATTTACAGCCTAGGCACAGTCTCTATCTCACACCTTACTTGGAAATGTTCCCTGGCTGTATGCATGGGGCATTCTAGGCCAACAAGGGATGTCATTATTGTTGGATTAGTTTGGCATTTTTGTTCTCTGTTCTGGAGTTTTCTTTGGCGTCAACATACAATGCATGTACCTCCTGCTTGTCCCTGTAGAGTCAGAGCCTTTGAAAAAGGC
Organism: Phodopus roborovskii; assembly: GCF_943737965.1. Taxonomy (NCBI): domain Eukaryota; kingdom Metazoa; phylum Chordata; class Mammalia; order Rodentia; family Cricetidae; genus Phodopus; species Phodopus roborovskii. The sequence continues at coordinate 26,262 of NW_026125670.1, read as the reverse complement.
CTTAAGACATGAATTACACCTTGTTGGTGATTTCACAAAACTTTAACCCCAGAACTCAGGAGGAAGAGTGTTTAGTGATGGGCAGATCTCTGATTTCCAGGTGATCCCTGTCTATACAGATAGTTCCAGGAGAGTTTGGACTACATAGAGAACCCTGTCTCCTAAAACCAGAGTGAAAATGAGAGTAAGGGCCAGAGTGAGGAGGCAGGGACAGAATGAAGGAAAGAAGTAGACTGAGAAAGCAAGATAGAGGATAGGGATTATGGAGATAGTGCGAGCCAGGAGAGGAAGGCATTCCCATCCATTCTGGAAATTAGTTGCAGCCTGCCTCCAATGGGTCTGATGAGGACAATTTTGTACATGACCCCGTGCTTCCATCACTGTTGTCATCTTTTCTACAGGGCAGGAAGCTTAGGAGGGCAGGTGGTAAACTCGCCATCTCTCAATCATGTGTATGATTCCTGAGTCCTAAGCAGACTCTCAAAGGCTATCTTGCTTTGTACTCCAGTTGCAGAAAGCTGACCTTAATTGACTTCTATTGAGTTTTTGGCTGAAAGCAGACACAACCATTTCAGGGACAGTGCTCCTCGGATGTCCCCATAGTATGCATGGGAAAGAAAGTTCAGCCAGGTGATACTGAGTAGAGCTGGTCCTCAGAACCCTAGTCTGAAATTCTGAATCATTGATATCCCCCCATTCTTAGAATTCAGCTTTCTGTCATTGATGCTGATTGATGTCTTGTATGTCTGCTTGCATCATAATGGGATTCCAATGAACATCAAGTAATTGCACAAGGCCAACAGAAATCCAACATGGCACAGGAAGGCCCAGTTTATAATACAAAAGAATTCCACATCCCTCTTTTAACAATGTTAATTGTATGAATTCACCATTCCTGACCTTAGCTCCTTCTGCTGCCTCTTGCTGAATAGAAGGATATTGTATCTCAGCATTATTTGTAACAGCCTGAAACTGGAAGCAACCTGAATGCTCCTCAACTGAAGAAGGAATGGAGAAAATGTGGTACATTTACAGCATGGAGTATCTCTAAAGGGAAATAAAACAATGGTTTCTTGAAATGTGTAGGCAAATGGATAGAACGAAAAGAAACCATCTTGAATGAAGTAACCCAGTCACAAAAATACAAACAAAGTATGTACTCACTCAGGTATGGATTTTAGACAAAGAGTAAAGGATTACCAGTCTTCTACCCACAGTGCCAGAATATGTAGGAAATAAAGAGGACCCGAAGAGAGACATACATTCTCCCAGGGAGATGGGGAAAGTAAAAAGATCTCCTGAGCAAACTGCTAGGAAAAGAGGAAGGGAAAGAGAGTTGGAAGAAAGAGAAAGTAAGAAGAGGAGGGGAGAGGGGGGAATGAGGGAGTCAGGGAAGAATAGAGGAGAGCATGTAAAGACTCACCATAAAAAACAAAGCTATCATAGATTTAAAGAGATACCAGGCATTAGGGAAATGTCCAAAGATCTACCATGATGATACTCACTAACAATCTGAACAATATTGGAGAGGCTACCTTAAATTTCCTTTCCTGATAATGATATTGATGACTACCATACATGCTATCCTAGATCCTTTATCCAGTATCTGATGTAAGTAGAAGCAGACACCCACAGATAAATAAATACTGAGCTTAACTCCTGCAATCTATGTACAGAGGGAGTAGTAATCAAGAAAGGGGTAAAGGCCAGGCTAGAGAACCCACAGAAACAGATGACTTGAACAAGGGGGAACTAATGGACCCCAGACAGATAGCTGGGGAATCAGCATAGAATGACCCAGACACCCCACCGCCATGTGGGTTTTAGTTAGGAGGACTGGACAGTCTATGGGGCCTTTGATAGAAGTCAGTATTTGTCCCTAGTATAGGAATGGACTTTGAGAGCCCATTCCACATAAATACTTTCTCAGCCTAGACACATGGGGTGTCTCCAAATGATATGACAGATTTTGAAGACTTCCCATGGTGGCCTCATCCTCCCTGGGGAATAGGAAGGGGATGGGATGTGGGTGGGTGATTGGGCAGAAAGAGAATGGGATGGGGGTGGGTGATTGGGGAAACAGAGGAGGAGGGGAGGGTGCAAGAACTGGGATTGATGTGTAAAACAAGCTTGTTTTAAATATAAATTTAAAAATTATCATAAAACTTTATAAAAATGAAGGACTATGCTCCCTTGGACAGAGGCATGGTTGACTTTTATGGTGCACTGTTTCAGACAAAGAACATGCACTCAGCAGGAGCTCCTTAGATGGAGAAATTGGAGTCTGCTTGTTCCCCAAATTTCATGGTAAAGGTGGCTGCACAGACTGCTCTGTACCAATTCCCTCACTGCAAAGGAGCCAGTCCTGGATCTCAATCTTCAGTAGTCTACATTTTTTACTGACTTATTCATGGAAATATATATTACTCTTATTTATTTGTTCCCTCTAAGATATATATGTTTTTGGTTTTTGGTTTTTGGTTTTTGTTATTATTATTTTTTTGGTTTGTTTGTGTGTGTGTTTGTGTGTGTGTGATTTGACTTTGAACCAAAAGAAGTAGTACCAAGAAAATCAACTTCAAAATATTTCTGGAAAAGCATCTAAAATATGAAGGCCAGAGTGAGATGGGTAGGCCCTGGATAGTCACTGGCTAGTCACTGTCTATTTGACTTTAACTGCCTTAAAAGAACACAACATAGAAACCTCTAATTTCCTAGTATTATGATCACTTTTTTTGAAGGCTCTCTAACCTTTAACTCACAAGTGAAGACTGTACAGCATTATTAACAGACCTGAGGAAAAAGAGGAGTGGTCCCTCTAAAGTCCTTTAAGGGCAGAGATCCTGGTCAGGTTAGCTCTTATTCACAGAAGCACATCTACATCCAGTTCTGTTTCAGCTGGGCCTTGGGCAGTGTACCTGCTACTCATTTGAGAGGAATGTCCATCAATTATTCCCTGAAATGGATGCTAAATAAAGGGGTGTCAGCCATAGCCAATAGCAAACCAGGATTGGAATGGGTCATCTTGAATTAATCATTGGTGAAGGAACTGTAGCATTTCTCATGGTTTCTGTCTACCCCTTGATGGGATCAGTGGGGTTTGGCCAGAGACCCCGATACTTCATACTGTGACAGCACAAGGGAAGTCAGTATTTTTATAGGCACAGTTCTATGCTAACAGCATTGGATACTACAGACTACTACTTACAAATGGTCTCTCTGAGGACCTGAGGAAAGAAAAAAGGAATGTCCTTAGATCAGAAAGATCACCTCACTTTCTTCTCCTCCTCCATAAGATGAAAGAGTGGAATGGGAATGGCAAGTGCTTTTCATTAGAAAGAACTGGAAGGTGAGTTCCTTTTAGATAGGGTAGGTTGCTCTTTTATTTTTTGAGTGAGGGTCTCATGTCTCCAAAGCTGTCCTTACACTGGCTTAGCAGGTTCACCTTGAGCTGAGAACATACTGCTTCCACTTCAAAATTGGGTTTACCAAGGTCTGAAATGAAGGTATTATTCAGTGAACCCAGGGCTTGTACAAGCTATGTAATCATTCCACATCCTGAGGCATATCTACAGCTATTATTTTGTTTTTCCAGAGTTCTTTCTTTTTCCTGATGAGAAAGAATCTCACTGTGAATCACAGTACTTTGTTGTCTAATGCAGAGTGCACAGCCCCATACTCAGCCTGAGGGCTTGCTCTCTTGATGGATCCACTATTTCTGACCCCAACTAATAATTTGAACAGCAGTGCAAATGCAACCATAAATGCCCTTCCCTGATAATGAGATCAACGTTTAACTTATCCACCATCATGGAGCCCTCATCTAGTAGCTGATGGAAACTGAAGTAGACACCCATAAGTAAACACTGTGCCAAACTGGAATATAGATGCAGAGTGGCAGGACAAGCCCAGGCTGCAGAAACCCATAGAGTCAGCTGACTTGAACAAGGAGGAGATAATGGGCCCCAAGTCTTACAGCTGGGAATTCAGCATGGGAATGACTCAGACCCCCTGAATATGGGTCTCAGCTAGAAGGCTTGAGCAGTCTAAGGGACCTCAGACAGTGGAACTAGGATGTATTCCTGGTGCACAAAAGGACTTTGGGGGTTACATCCCCCAAAAGGACTTTGGGGTTACATCCCCCATGAAGGGATATTCTCTTAACCTAGAGACAGGAGAGAAGTCCTATTCCCAACTCCAAATTACTTGAAAGATTTTTATGACCCCTCCTGGAGGGCATCACCCTACATGAGGAGTGGGGGGGTGGGATGGGAGGGTGGTTGGTGGACATGAGAGGTGGGTGATAGGGAAAGAGGGAGGGAGAGAGGGAACAGGGATAGATATGTAAAATGAAAATAACTTAATAAAAAAAAATGGTAAGGCCTTGGGTCTTAGGGGATGGAGATTTTACTGTGTTAAAAAAAAAAAAAAAACAGTGCAGTTATTTGCACTGTAAATGGAAAGTCAGTTAGCCCAGGGCTTCTGCAGCTAAGACTCAGGCTTTAGATTTCTGCAGGATGTGGAAGGTGTATGTATTCATGTTGGGTCTTTTGTCCTCTCTTGGAGGGTATTTGCCCAAGACTTCCTGATATTTCCCCTTACCATGGTGTGTTAAGGACAGTGAGGGGAATCCACTTTCTATTGAAAGGACTTGGATCCTTTTTGGGTATAGGGATGTTCCTTAGTAGTTTGATTATTTGAAGAAGTAGATCATCTCCCATTTTAACCTCCTGAGTGCAATTGCCATGGCTGTATCAGAATCAGGCTATGTCTTTCTGGAAACATTAGTCCATTTGAGCAGGTAGTTCCTAGAGTCACAGGTGGCAGGAGGAAGCTGGCAGGATCTTATTATTCAGTGTGTGTCTCCAGCGATCTGCACAGCCAACTCCTGATGGAAAAGGCTCAGCTGAAAGGAAGATAGACATGCTAAAGCAGGAAAATAAGGAACTACAAGAGGAGTGGGTGCTGCTGAAACACCACTTGGAGGACTTGAACTTGATCTATACAAACCAAGAAGAGATCAGTGACCTAAAACTCCAGCAACAACAGGTAGGGGATAGGATGATGGTAAAGGTGAAGCTTGGCACGATTTGGACATTGGACTGCCTGTACTTTCACACATTCTGCTATTCATCCATGCTCCTTGCAAGTCACCTATTCATGACATCCACGTATTCAATTCAGTTTTTATATACAATGACTTCAGAGAAGTCAGCCTCTTATGAAAAAGAATTACAGGCAAACCATTCCTGTAGCTCTGCATGAAGTCTCAGTTAAGTGAAGAAGATAGGTCAGTAACATAACATACATGTCCTTGTCATTATGATAGTTAGGATTCTTCTTCTTCTTCCTCTTTTTCTTCTTCTTCTTCTTCTTCTTCAAGACAGGGTTAGTCTATCTATTTTGGAACTCACTTTGTAAACCAGGCTGCCCTCAAGTTCACAGATATCTGCCTGCCCCTGCCTCCAGATGCTAGGTTTAATGGCATAATCCATCACAGCCCCAGGATAGTTAGGATTCTAAGCACAGAGTTCTGAGTGGGTGAGTTCTGGACCATGGGGATCATTTGCTTGGCAAGGATAGTATAGTATCACAGTGAGAAGCAGTTTACAAGGAGAAGAACATCATGCAATATGAAAATGTGCGCTTTCAAAGTCAATGATTTGGGTGGCATGTGGCTTTCTCCTCTCTTCCTGCTTCCTAATATGTTCTCTCCATTTTGCCAAGCTCTTGCTTCAAAGTGACAGAAGTCTCAGTAGTAGTGATCAGCCCTGTTATCCATAAGTGGTGCTGGATATTTCTTCAATGTAGGAGAGTATAGTATGGGATTGATTGGGTTTTCATCTGGGAGCTTTAGAGAGGCTCATGTTGGAAGGTTGGGATTTGGACCTTTTGGGGAAAAATTCTCTCATTATTTCAATATAATCTTGCCAAGAAAATATACATAGATTTCTATAGAATGATTAGTACCCAGGGACTGACAACACCTGAGTTGAGAAACTATTCTAAAAGTGTTGGTTTGGTTTGTCTAAACACAACAGCCAACTTGTCATGATATTTCTTTCTGCTAGCTCTCTTTTCTCCTATTTCTCCTACTTTTTCTCAGATAGATAGATAGATATATAGATAGATAGATAGATAGAGGTATGTGAGAGCAGTGGTGATATGGCAAGACTGTATATGTTTGTGTAGTATAATCCTGTGGGTGCTGTGGTACATGATGCATGTATGCATTGCTTTGTGGACTCCAGTGGAATTCATGCCAGCCTCCCTATTGAATTAGGAGTTCCTACTTCCATGAATGATGACTCCTTTTACTAGCCATGCTGACCAACAAGCTCTTGGGATCATTTGTATGTGTTTAAGTTTGTATGACTGTAAGTAACTCTCCTTAACAACACAATAGTCTACTAAACAGGAGCTTAAAAGATTGGAGGAAAGACTTGAGGTCCTACTGAAGCAGAAGGATATGGTGATTCAGACAAAGGAACTGTCAGAAAAGCTGCAACATCACGTTGATGACTCCCAGATGAGGTAAGAGACCTGACTGGAGAGAACATGTAGAACCTATAGTTTTTCCTGTACCTAGGATCTGTATCCTATACGGGCTTACTATCACATGGATGGGTGTAAGCCACTACCATGGAAAGTCAACCTCAGATAAGAGCATTCATACAGAAAAAAATGTTTGATTTCATTTTGTCTGTAGAATTGAGTCTCCCTTCCTGCCTTCTTACCTCTCCATGTTCTGAGCAGTAGTTTGTTGTAATGGCAGTGATTTGTATTTCTCAGCCTCCTCAGCTTTGGGAGTGAGTGTGTGCATCACCAGGCATGATGAATTCATTTTGAAACCTCCCCTATAGAGAAGAGATACTCAACTTTGCACATTGCTCTGTCATCCTATGGAGAATGTTCTCTTGGTAGAGTGTCAAAAGGACTTTCCAGGTTGAAACAGCTCTGGTACCTCAGCTATAGTCAATATCAGAGACTTCCTTTTACTGTTCTCTCCCTGTCTTGCAAAGGGAGTCTGGATGTTGATTCTCAGATCTGGTACTAAGACCACCACAAGTTTCTGTTTGGTCCCTGCCTGGGCTAGGGTTCATAGGAACACATCTCAGGAATTACTTCTCTAACATGACAGGATATATCTTGTGTGCTCTTCGTTTTCAAGGTGCTTACTGGATATGATAATTAAGATATGTTAAAGACCTTGTTCTGATTTCCATGATGCAGGGCTATAGTGTGTATATGTATAAAATAATGTTGTCAATCAATTCCTGTCATCTGTAACTTGTATATTACTCATATACCACGGACTATCATATTAATATACTGTTGCTATTTACACAATGATATGCCTGAACTGTAGAAGTTCCTATTCATTTTAGTAGAAAGTAAAACACACAGTGCTTAGTTTAAGTCATGACATGTGTTTAGGTTTAGAAAAGTTACATATCCACCTACTCTGTGATCCTTATTCTTTGGGGGTTTCCACCAATGACATCAGTCAAAAGTTCAGTTTTGTCTGTCCAGAAGAGCTGAAGTGGAGGAAGGCTTGACAGCTGACACAGCAGTTTCCCACCTGGCCTGAGTCTTAACTACTATTCATTTCCAGGTCAACACAACTGCAGCCTGAGCTGGAACAAGACACATCCCAGGATGAGAGCCACTTTCAGAAGGAGATGCTACAGCAAGAGCCACCTGCAGAGCTACATCCACACCGAGTACTGAACACCTGAGATGCAAGAGTGGAATTGATGCACTCAGCTTGAAAGCCCTATTAACATTGGTGACTTCTTTATAAGTCCAGTCACAGGCTGCAGATCTGTGCCTTTCAAACAGTAGCAAAGGAAGGCTGCTCATCTCAATTTTTCCTTTAGTTTTTGCTTTTTGGTATAGTTTTGCTATTTTGATATTTTCTTGTTCCTGTTATGGTTTTTCATAATTTGTAAGAGAATGCTGTGCAGCTCAATTTTCCTTTAGTTTTTGCTTTTCATTTTTGTGTTTTTGTTATAGTTTTGTTATTTAGATGTTTTTTGTTCTTCTTATTGTTTTTCATGATTTGTTAAGACTTTTCATTCATTTTTATTGATTGCCATTTTGAAGCCTCTTTGATAAAAATGTGTTTTTTGAATAAAAAAGAAATTTGCCTTTCTTCACACTTGACTCCATGCTCTTTATTCAGGTCTGGTGTCACACTCCTATATACCCAGAGATCACATGTACAGGTGAATCTCTGCAAGTTCAATGCAGCATGGGTGACATAGATAGTTCCCTGATGGCCAGGATATACAAGTGATTGGTGGCCTTGAACATAGAGTACATAACATAGTTCATAGATACACACTTTATAATGAAATAAGTATCCATTCTGTATCCACGCTGTTATGATTTTAGCTATTCCTAATATATGATACTTTTTAGACTTGCTGTCATGAGTTGGTCACAAGCACCAACTTAGTAAGAAATAGCGATATTGCTATATGTATTCTTGAGCAATAAATTCATTTAAAAAAATTTCCTAAAGAAATGTGAAAATCCTGGGCTATCTCCTTCTGTTTTTCTTTCCATACAGCATCAGGTATAAACACAGAAGTCACCTGAGAAATAGCATACATATATAAACATATATATGTAATTTTTTCTTATTTTACATTTCGAGCCCAGTTCCCTTTCTCTCTCTCCCTCCCATGCCCCCAGACTCCCCCTCCAGGCTCATTCCCCCCTGACTACACAGGGAGGGTGATGCCTTCAAGCAGGGATCATCAAAATCTGTCAAGTCATTTGGAGTAGGCTCTGGGACTTCTTTCCTGCCTCCAGTCTAAGGGAGTATCCCTCCATGGGGAATGTGCTCCCAAAGTCTTTTTGTGCACCAGGGAAAAAACTTGGTTTCACTGTCAGAGATAACTTAGACTGCCCAGGGCTTCTAACTGAAACCCATGCCCAGGGGAGTCTGAGTCGGTCCAATGCTGCTTTCCCAGCAATAAATCTCGTGGTCCATGAGTTTCCCTTTGTTCAGATCAGCTGTCTGTCTGGGTTTCTGAAGCCTGGCCGCCTTGACCCATCTTCTTATCTCTCCTCCCTCTCTGCAACTGGATTCCAAGAGTTTGGCTCAGTGTTTAGCTTGGAAGTTATCAATATCATTATCCGGGAAGGGAATTTAAGGTAGGCTCTCCGCTGTTGCTCAGATTGTTAGATGGTGTCATCCATGTAGGTCTCTAGACATTTCTGTAGAGTCAGTTTTCTCTTCAAACCTCTAATGGCTCCCTTTATTTTGGTGTCCTTTCTTTGCTCTTGTCTATTCCTCCCCTGACTCAATCTTCCAGGTCCCTCATGTTCTCCTCACCTCCCCTACTCTTTATCCTAACTCCCATTCCACTCCCAATATGCTCAGGATATCCTGTTCCTTTCCCCTTCTGTGAGGGACCTTGTATGAATCTCTTAGGTTCCTCCTTATATCCTAGTTTCTCTGGTGGTGAGAACTATATGCTGGTAATCCTTTGTTTTATGTCTGAAATCCATATATGAGTGAGTACATACCATGTTCCTCTTTTAGAGCCTGATTTCCTCACACAGTATGTTTTCTTCAAGTTCTATCCCATTGCCTGCAAATTTCAAGATTCCATTGTTTTTTTTTTTTCTGATGAATACTATTCTATTACAAATAATGTTTTTATAAATATAGTTGAACAGATGGATTTGTTGCATGGAAATGTATCATTTGGATATATGCGTAAGAGTGTAATTGCAGTGTTCTGTGCTAGACTGATTCCCATTTTCCTAAGGAACCTCCATACTGATCTGCAAAGTGGCTGTACAAGTTTTCACTCTCACCAGCTGTCAGGAGTGTTCCCCTTTCTCTACATTCTCTCTAGCAGAAAATGTCATTGGTGTTTCTAATTTTAGCCTTTCTGACAGGAGTAAGATAGTATCTCAGAGTTGTTTTGATTTGAATTTCTCTGATGGCTAAGGATGTTGATCACATTATTAAGTGTCTTTTAGCCATTTTGCTTTCCCCTATTGTGAATTCTCAATTCAGTTCTGTCCCCCTACATTTCAATAGGGTTATTCGTTGTTTGGGTGATTAGTTTTTGAGTTGCTTGTGTATTTTGGACAAAAGCCTTCTGTCAGCTAGTGTGTTGGTGGAGAACTATTCCCAGCCTGTGGGCTGACTTTTGGTCTTGTGGAACATGTCCTTTGCCTAACAGAAGCTGTCTGTTTCAGGAAGACCACTTTGTTAATCTCAGTGTCTATGCTACTGGTGTTATGTTCAGTAAGTTGTCACTTTTGCCAATTTGTTCAAAGGTACCTCCCACTTTCTCTTCTAAGAGGTTCAGTGTGTGTTTGTTTATGTTGAGGTCTTTCATCCAGTAGGACTTAATTTTTGTACATGGTGATAGACATGGGTCTATCTCCACTCTTCTACACACCATCATCCAATTGTTCCAGCAACATTTGTTGAAGGTTTTTACTCCATTGTATAATTATACCTTTTTTGTCAAAAATCATATATTCAAGGTGCCAGTGTTAATATCAGCATATTTTATTGGATTCCATTCTTCTATCTTTTTTTGTTGTTGTTTTTTGTTTTGTTTTTGGGGTTTTTTTGTTTGTTTTGTTTTTTGCCAATGCCAGTCTTTAGCATGTCCAGTCTGACATGCCACTAGTTGATCACACATTTGCTAACATTATACTGGATGGGATGTGTTTTGCTCAGGATTTGGGACATTTTTATAATTAACTATCAGACTTTTCTTTGTTCTGAGAGGACACCCATAATCTCCCAACACACTTATATATGGTAATGCCTTGTGGATTCTCAACAATATCATTGTTCATATGAGGGGACTGATCATTTCTCATCATTGTCTTGACCTAATTCCCTAGCAAACTTAATTTCTCACATTATTGATTATGGACCTAAAGAAGTGATGGATAATTTCCTGTGGTGTGTTTGGAATACAGTCTTCAACTTCCTATACATGAATTATTGAAATTGGTCTAATAGGGCAGACAGAGATCTCAGGCCTTGTAAGGGGGAGGTGCTGAAGGTCTTCCCTTATGTTTCTAGGAAAGATCTGGGAAAAGAAGTGTGACTTCCAGTATATTGCAGAGGAGCTAGTTTGTAGGTAAGTTACTGCTTCTGGAGGTGATCCTCATAGACCCTTTGCTAGATATTCTAATGCATCCTGGAGAGACCTTGTTATTGTCTGTGGTGTCACAGGTGTTGTGGCAACACCAAATGCCTGTCAGTTGTTCTTTCTGTGCCCATAGACAAGCTGTCAAGGCTGAGAAGGCTGATAGGGAGAGACAATAGAGAACATGGAAAGATCAGAGAGACGCAGAAGGAAGCTCACCATCAGTCTCTGGATAAAGCTTGGAGAAATAAATGGCTCAGGGGAAGGTGCAGTGACTTCTGGATAGGCATGGGGAGCTTTTGGAGGTGTGTAGATTGAGCTGACCTTCTGTTGGTGGAGTTCAGCCTCTGGGAGCTTTGGGAAGCAATACACCTATCCTGCTTCTCTGGGTTTAAAAAGAGAACACCTGGAGTTGATGGTTTCTGATATTTAGTTTAGGAAAGCTATGAATTGTGTAGTCTGCAGCTGCATTGCTGTGAGCTCTTTCATTTTAGTCCTAGTGGCAAAAAAGTGTAGGAGAAACAACATATTTACCAATGAGATCTCTCTCTCTTGATAGAGAATTGATGCACTTCATCCTCACTGGATTCCTACAGTTTCCATGGTAATATGCCAATAGGAAAGGAGGCAACTCCTCTGGCCATTCTCCAATGTCTCAGACATTCAGATGCTTTTGTCCTTGACAAATGTGATCAGGACTTTGTGCTGCTAAGCTCTAGGGACAACAGGACTTACCTGCATCACATCAGATATGAGCTGAAACTGTCCTCCATTTCTATATGGCTGGGAGAGCTTATTGTTGGGAGCCAGCAGTCTGCTGACTCTGCCCCCTGATATGGGTCGGATGCTCATGGTCATGTATTATCTACTCTATGTCATGGCTTACCTGGCTGCTCAAGCTTTACCTGGCTTCCAGGGGACTCAGTTACACATTCTCAAGTTTCCCTTTTAAAGCAGGCATGCCAAGCACACCTCTCTTTTGCTCTTGCTCTTGCTCTTTCTCTCTCTCTATCTCTCTCTCTCGTGCTCTAGGTCTTTCTCTCTTGCTCTGTCTCACCATTGCTCTGCCCCCCCTCTCTTTTTCTCTCTTTCTCTCCTGCTTTCGTTTGGCCACCAGCTACCCCCCTCCTCTCCCCTCTATTAATGAACTCCAAGTGGGAGCTGAATATCGTGTTTGTGTTTCATAGGCAATAGCTACAGCAAAAGAACAACATTGGTGATAAAACCCAGTCAGGTTCTCCTTGAGGACTCGGTGACCCTCTGCTGGTAGGCGGTCAGCCAGAGACACTCGGGGGACCCTGATTCGGAACCACTTCCATTCACCCATTAACTGGAAATAACATCCCATACCAGCTTCAATTAAGTAAGGTGCCTTTTTTTTTTTTTAACCCATTTCCTTAAAGTCGGGTAAATTCCTCACGGGTAAATGGGTGAATGAAATACTGTCCTCCCAGGGTGGTATATCTGATTCCCGCTTCAAGCCTCTCTGCTCTCAGACTTCTGAGTCGTCTGGCCTCTGTTGGCCCTGGCAACATTTTTGGGCTGAGGAGCTTCAAATAATGCTCTGCCATTCTCTGCCATTCTTGCTTTTTATGTAGCCACACTCTTGAGCTGATGAGTTCCAAGACTGATTGGTCAATTCTCACTTCACCCATGGGGAATAAGATAACCAAGGAAATACCCCTACCACTCCAATGGGATGCCTAATTTAAAATTTAAAACCATTTCACTTAATGCTAATTGGTAAAGTACCCAGACTTATTTACCAATGTACTGAAAAATGGTCTAGATATCCCCTAGATAATAATTCAAATTGGCCAAAATTACTGTGAGTGAACAGGTAGATGGAAGGAATTTTTTCTACCTCTCTGCTAAACAATCTTTCCCTAGAGTTGTTTCTACATTGCTCCCACCAAGCTAAAACTCTCCTGCCTGCTACAGCTGCAGACTGTTTCAGGGCAGGAACCTCCCTCCACCTAAAAGCATTCTGTTCCTTTAGGCATCTTATACTCCTGTTCAAATGTCTCACTCTCATTTGTCCTCTCTGCTATTCTACTTATTTTTTTTCTCTGTGCAGATGCCAGTGACTCACAGTGGGCTGGGCTGAGGCAGCATCTACTCAAGATACCCTGAGAGTTTTTCATTTTTCCCCCAAATGGGGTTTTCAGGTTTCATGCCCTAGCTCAGCTAATGTTGAGTGGTGCATTCATTTCTCAGACCCACGGAGGGTCTCTCGGGATTTATATCCTAGCACTGGCCCTAGATTGGTACATACATTTCTCAGACATACAGATGTTTTTTGGATGTTTTACCCCTTGAACTCCGGTGTCCTGTTAGTTTCACAAATCTTTCTGCCTCACTCGTGGAGAGAAAAATGCCAACAAAATTATATCTCAAATCTTTATGACTTCTGCCAGCTGTTGGAAATGTGTTCATGGCAGCCGCCATCTTGACCATGTATGTGGCCTAGCCTCACCTCCTCTACCCCCATGTTCCTTCCCTTTGCTCCACTAGCTGCCTAGGCAGAGGGAGAGTCTAGCCAGCTCCTGCCAACTACAGAACCTGTAATTCATTTACCTTTTGCCTTTTATTCTTTATCTTTAATTTCTCTTTTTTTCACCGACTCTGTTACACATAGCATCACACTCTGGTTCTTCTCATTTTTACCCAGGCCTATTTAATATATCTGTACATGTGATTTAAATTTAATTTTATATGTAAATGTAAGCTAACTCTATACAACTTAAATTCAACTGTATTGAGTCTCAAATATTTCTAAATTGTTATGTGTCTTTATATGATGGTAACATTTAAAGTTATAAAGGTCTATTTCAAACTAACAAAATATTTATGCCACCCAGTCCTTCCTGTTAGCTGTTTATTAAGGTTAAGCCTTTATCAAAGGGACTTTTTCTCTACCTCTTTGTCTTTTACTGGTGTTACATCTAAACTACTTCGTTAAAACCAGTTACAGTCAGGCTAGAAGGCTCTGAATAAAACATCACTCCACAGCTTCTCAGCTTGGATCCAGTTTTCCAGACAGATTAATTAATTCCTAGCCACCTATGTGTTTAAAGCAAGTAACTAAAGACAAATTTTGAATACTAAGGTACACTAAACTGTCAGACAGCTCTCAAATACTCAGAGATCTAGAGAATATGACATTTAAAATGTTTCATTAAAAAACTTTTATAACAGAGAGACAGGCCAGCTGCTGGCACCACCCATTTCCTCCAAGAAGACTGGTGCACACTGAAGTAACTCCACCCACAAAAGTGGCAACACTAGCCACTGAGAAATGCTGCCTTTCATCTCAAATGCTGCAAAGGGCTCTAGGGACCATGGACAAGAGGGCAGTGGAATCAACTTTCTCCACGTTGCTTGTGCCAACGGTAGGTAAAGTCTTCCAAAAGCTCCTAATCCACAGGTCTTGTGCCATCAGCCAAAGGCAGATGACCTCAAAGCCTTTAACCTCAACAACTGTGGAGGACCTGGGGATGTCTGTCCATGCTGCCAGCTAGTAAGTCTCTGTTATTCTCTAATCATTCAGGTAAAACTTTATCCTTCTCAAGAACACTGATGCTTTTGATGACTGGTAGCTTTGCTAGCTTAAAGCAGCTGCTAAAGTTCCAACTATTACAAAAGAGATTTCACAAACAATTATTTTAAGGTTGCTACTGTTTATAGTCATAACATTAATCATAAAGTTATAATGAGCTGCCAAACAATTCTGGCAGTACTAAACACCATACTATGCCATAATACGATCATAAATGTAACTATAAGCTCTCACAATTAAGGGGCCTTTCATTGTACTAAAAATCTGCCAGTTGTATGTGTTAATTCTTTAAGCCAAATCATTTTTAGCATGAGTATGCTGCAAATGTGTCGTAATATTCATGTTTTCACAAACTCAAAGGATTCTTGTAAGTTCCGGGGAGCTGAATTAGACCCATCCAAACAGGTCAGGTTCACTCCAAATGAATATTCAACCTTTCCCTTGTCCCAGAACTCCCTTCCTTTATCTTACAATTCTTCCCTCAAGTACCAGGACCTAGAAAAAAAACTTAGTTTTCTAAACTTATCCTTGTCTTCTGTTCTGCTAACATCTTGCCAGGTCTCAAAAATATGCCAGAGTTCCATATAGTCAGGACTTCGATGAAACAACCAGCTACCAGGACGTGGCAGCACTCCCACCCCCAGCTTTCTTGTTTCCCCAAAGATCACCAGATCACCACCCCAAGTCAGCAGGAAGCAGTCTTGAGAACTCCATGTCCTTATACCCTAACCTGCCATGCCCAACCCTCATCTTTTTAATAACAATAAGAGGTGGGAATTTTGGGAACCAGCAGCCAGCTGAACCCACACCCTTGTTGATGGGCTGAATGCTCATGGCAGTTTCTTATCTACTCTAATCATGACTTACCTGGCTGCTCAAGCATTACCTGGTTGCCAAGTGACTCAGTTAAACATATGCAAGTTTCCCTTTTAGAGTAAGCATGCCAAGCATGCCTCTCTCTCTCTCTCTCTCTCTCTCTCTCTCTCTCTCTCTCTCTCTCTCTCTATCTATCTATCTATCTATCTCTATTTCTATCTCTTGCTCTTTTTCTCCCCTGCTTTCGCTTGGCCACCATCTACCTCCTTTTCTCTCACCTCTATCAATACACTCTACATGGGTGCTGAGTCTCATGTTTGTGTTTCATAGGCAATAGCTGCAGGAAAAGAACAACACTTATGACTTCCAAGGTCATGTGGACTGCAATTGGGAGTGATGCTCATGAAATTCCACAATGCTTGGGAACAGATATAGAGCTCAATGATAGCTGCCCTGATGTTTGGAAGCTTCACCATCATTAGCGTTTTCTCTTCCTTGGGCTTATTCTTGGGACTCAGCATGGACGGTCCTGGTCTTATGTCATTCAATAATACAAAGAATTCATTTGTCTTCATCTATCTGCAGGACTGCTGAGGAGGCATTATTCCAACTCTCCACCTTCACTGAACAGGAGCAGCAGATGAAAAAGATGGACAAACTCACCATTCAGTAACATCATATGATGTGTACAAGAAATGAGCTGTGTGGTATCCTGGCCAATTACACAACCAAGGATTTGAACAACAGGTAGTCATCGTTCCCAGTGCTCTGCTGACGATCTTGACCCCATATTATCAACTCCATGTTTCCTGAGGAACAGGAAGCTGAAATTCTGGGGGACATGATGCCTAAATTGATTTTCCTGAATGCATTTGAGATGCAACCCTTGAAGCCTGAATAGCAGTAAGATGGGAACACAGGCTGTTCTGCTTCTTCCAGATGAAATGCAGATCCTGTGGCCTGAATCACTTTCTAGATATAGGGACAAGAGTGTCACCTCAAAACACATATTTTAAGAGGTCTTGACAGGTGTTGGCCTATGGCAGAGGCTAAGTGATGTGAGATTGTGGAGAGTCTTTGTGTATGTTTTTATGTGTGTATGTATGTTCTGGTGATGAATTTACATTCTCACAATTTCCAGGTGATGTCACCTCTAATGCCTAGAAGGCCCACGTTGAGCAACACACCTCCTGGACACTGTGCTAACCTTGAGGGGATACTGGAAAACCCTGTGGAATTCATAAAGCCATCCTGAATTTGGGACTGCTCCCTGGAAATGCTGACTGTGGGCTGGGGTCCTCTGTGTAGCAATACGCATATAAGAATTAGAATCTCTCTTCTGAAGATAGGAGAAATATCATCATAGGTTTTTGTTTTCTCTAGATATGTGACATGGACTCCTGGGAAATTCTTACTGAGTTAATCTACAACTCTAGGCCCCCAGAGGGACCTCATGTAGTCCTGGCTCCTCTTTTATAGACATCCTGACTCTTCTGGCCTGGTTTCAGGACAGGTAGTTGAATAAGCACCAGGAGTTCCAAGCAAATAAGTGCCTGGCTGTGACATCCATTGGACTTAGATAATCTATGACACATGGCATCAATGCTGCCTGTGCTCATGAAAATCTTTTCTTCTGGGGTCACACCATAACACAGACTGAATTTTGTGTTTCAGATGCTCAATATGGAGCACAATCAGGTGATGTCTGACCTTCAGAAATTGCCCATGGAGATGAGTGATGCCTTGTACAAATGCAACGTGCTGATTGAGGAGACTGAATCCTTCAGGTAAGTGCCTAATTTCCCATGGGAGGAACTGATTGTGCCATTCTTGATCTGAACCAAAGAGAAGGCTCTGGTTCTAGCCTTACTGCCTATTAGCAATCATCCTACCTTGTGCCCCTTGGACTTGTGCCTTCTGTGCTCAGCTTTCCTAATTGTGAAAAATACAGAAGTTATCATCATTGTCCAGCCAATGTCAGGAGTGCTTGGATAGAAAAGTGGCTTGCACCATGGCGGGGATGTCTGGCAGCCCAGGGATTCTTAGGCCTGACAGGGGCTTCACAGAACTATTTTCCATAAGTCCCTTAGATATGACTTATTGTGGTTGGGACTTCTGTCCTCCTTCAGATAATGTTTGCCCTCTAGCTGCAGATGCTTTCCTCATACCATGAAAAGACAGCACAGGTGGAGACCACACCCTGTTCTCAGAGGCACAGGATCCCTTTTGGTAACAGGGTTTTCAGAAGTAGTTTGAATCTTCCTGAAAGGTGATGAGTGTCTGATTTATGCAATTTGATTATTCTCTGGATTTGGCATGCCTCTGAGTGATGCTGGCTTAGATGCTGAGAGTTCCATTCCTGGGCTGTCTAAGGGCTTGCGACTTTGCAGCACTGGTGGTATTTGGAGGAAGGGACATCACAAGGAGACTGCATGGATCTCACTACTTTTTGTTGTTGGTTCAGTTACTACCATGACCAGGTCCTAAGAGAATGGATTCAGGTGAAGAAAAATGTGCACATGTCAAAACTAAAGAAAAGATGGCTAACAAAGGAGCAGATTGAACTGCAAGAGTCCTGTGAGGAGGTGAAGAATCTCTTTAAGGAAATCCATGAGAAGATCTTTGAGCCCTGTGCTGAGCAGCATCTGGTAGGCTGAGGCAGAAGGGGCAGACTGCCCACATGTGGAAGAATAAACATAGAGACACTGATATAACCATTACTCACTCATCCAGACTCCCTCCCACATACCACCCAGTTGTTACTTCTGTGCTCATTCACAAGTTTCTCTGGAGAGTCCCCTTGTAAGATACTGGATGATTGGCAAGCCAACTCTCCTGCTCTGCTAGAAGCATCAGTCCATTGAGAGATATGGGTCAATCACACATCACACACCTAAATGTCATCATGTTAGGAGGCCTGCTATGCAGGGAGCTATTAGGGAATATTACAGAGATTTCAGTGATGAGGTCAGCTTTCTGTGGTCATGTGATTTGTGGGAGTCATGTGAGGTCATAGTTAAGAAGCACCTTAAAGAAGAGAGCCCAGTGCTAATGTCAAGTGAGCAGTTCTCAGTGTCTTTTTCTGTCACCGCCTACTCCTCCTCCTTCTCCTTGTCATCCTTCTCCCTCTTATTCTTTGTAGCTTTGGAGCAGCCTGACCTGGAAGTCACTCTTTAGATCAGGCTGCCCTGAAACTAAAAGAGATCCACCTGTCTCTGCCTTCCAAGTTCTGGGATTAAAGGTGTGTGCTCTACCACCCAGCATGTTTTCTTCCTTTTGCCAAGCTCTGACCCTTTGCCATTGGAGGATGCCAAGAATGACCAAGCTGAAAGAATGGTCTTGATGCACTGTCTAGCTGAATACAGCAGCTTCAGGCTCAATAGCCAACATAGCATGTCCCCACTAGGCCTGTTTGGTAACTGCCTTCCTCCTCTAGGTCAGAAAATCTCCAATATGAGCTGGAACAGATCACAGATCAGGAAGACAGCCTCCTGCAGGCAGACAGAGCTGCTTCAGCCAGCAAACTAAGTCTCACAGGTCAGTGAGCCACCTTTGAATCCTAAACCTGCAACCATGGCATTCATGGGTTTGGGGTCTTTTGACATTGGCTTCCTCTGTGTTAATAGCCCCTGGTTTTGTCTAGCCTATGGCCCAACTTGACTGATTCTGAGACTGATTGTCTTTCCTTCTCACACAGTCTAGAGAACTGAGGAAGGCAAAGACCCACCAACATCTTGGACCCATGGCACTGGCCACCCTAGGATCAAGGTCTCCTCAGAAGAAGACATCTTTCAAATCCCCAAGCAGCTTTGAAAAGGCATTTTGCAATTGGTGACTGACTTCCTACTATGTTTCCATGGACAGCCAAAGGCTGTAGATCTCTTATCTTATTCAGTATGTAGGTTGCTTATGTGTACTTTGGGGGCAATGCTGACCCTTATTCTTTCCATGGAGATTAAGGACATTGAGTCATTAGAGATAAAGTTTACTAACCTGAATCTAAGTTAGCATCTCAGACAATTCTGAATATCTTCTTTATGCAGGTTATTAAATATGTTTCCTTATATTGAAGATTAAGCCAGAAGTATATTATAAAGACAATCATATTTCCATGGAGAATCAAATAAACCTAGCAAGTGTTCCTCCACATCATATGAAGTTTTACAAAGAATGAAGCAACAATAGGAAAAATATATAATAAAGGAAGAAATGTGACATCAGAACACAGTGTGGACTACCCCATACAATTCTTAAAAAAGCAACGTTTTTGCAAGAACAAACTACTATGTAACATGTAGCTCCTACAAGAAGTATTTAAAAAATATGTTGAATTGAATACTAATTAAAGCTTCCATATAAAAATTTCTATGATACCACTGATATATTTCTTAGAACAATAATTTAACACTTTAAAATCCCTTCACTAAAGAAGTTCCAGGAGAAAGGTAAAGAAACATCGACCCAGGCACAAATTCCTGGATTTATAATGATTTCTTGCCTACAAGTCATGCTAGTACAAGGTTGGCCCAATGTTTGTGGGAGTAACCAACCAACACCTCATTTGACTGAAGGCTCACTCCATGAAAAAGAACCAATATGTGACACAGTTTAGGTGACCAAGAAACTGAGATTAGATATCCCAGTGACCTAAGGTAAAAACAAAAACAATTGGTCCCCAAAATTAAAGTAGAAGTACAATAAATTCCAATGATATTCTGCTGTATTTATAGAATGGTACCTCATTAAGCCATCATTGAATATACTTACTCCTTCACCAAATTGAAACAAATACAGTGTGGTAGTTTGAAGTAACTGGCCCCCATAAGCTTCTAGGGAGTGGCAATAATGAGGGGTGTGGCTTTGTGGATGAAGTGGATCTCTGTTGGGGCAGGTATTGAGGACTCTTCTGCTTAAATTTCCTTCAGTGTCACATACTACTTCCTATTTCCTTCTGATCAAAATGCAGCCAGCACCATGCCTGCTGTACAGAACCAAGTTCCCCAGTATGATGATAATGGACTGTGCCTCAGAACTGTGAGTCTCCACCCAAGTTAATGCTTTCTTTTCTAAGAGTTACCTTGGTCATGGTGTCTCTTCCCAGCAATACAAACCCTAACTATGATACACAGAGATCCACAGCCTTATATTGTGCAGAGATAAGAGATCTTAAAACATTCAGTCCCAAATGGGATGTGTTCATCAAATCCCTCCCTTAAGAATTCAGGGAATTCTGCAGAATAGGAGCAGAAAAGAGTGTACAAAACAGAGGTGATGGAGGACACCATGGAATCAAGTTCTTCTGGATACAAGAGGTCTGACACACAACTGAAGTCAAATACTGAGGCAGCATGAATAAGGCCTGCATAAGACTGCAGCAGATGAGGTCCTAGCGCTAAATGGAGAAGTGGACATATGCCCCCATCCCAGAAGAGGTCTCCAATTGATATCCACTTGCAAATGAAAATGTACTTTTCTGCAAGGGAGACTCACTGTGGAAACATACTAATCGTAAGTGTAGGCTGTATGCCCAGCAGTACATGGACAAAAGAAAATGAATTCAAGGGCAAATTAATGTTACTTGTCTCATAATTGCATCTTATCTTTTTCCCATTTAAAAAATTGTTGCATTATTTTTTCTTTTCAGTTGGTTTTTCATGTGTGTGTTTTTTTTTTTTTTTTTTTTTTTTTTTTTTTTTTTTTTTCTCTTTTACCCTACAGGTGCTTTACGAACACATTATGGTTGGCAGTTTAGTGTTTTTATGAGGATTCCTGAATGTGCAAACCAGTGGAACCCTGCATTTATTTCTTTGCCTATACTTGGGATCTTTTTCTTTCTCTGTGCTTTGCTCTAATGCAGTGTGTTAGCTTTCATTTTATTTTATTTTACCATTATCCTGTAGATGCCTGTTTGTTTTCTAGTGACACAAGAAAGGGTGAACTTGGGGGGGATGAGGGAGCTTTGAGGAGCAGGAGGGTAGGGGACACTAAATTTGAATATGTTATGTGGGGAGGGAAATATATATTCTAAATAAAAGGGAAAAAAAAAACAGGCACATAAACCCAAAAACCAGCAAATAAAAGGGGATGGCAGCACTCAGAGTTTCATGAAGCGGAAAACAGCTGTTTCATTAGTCAGAAAAGCTGGGCATTAGTGTCAGAAAACTCTAACTGCCCACATGAGAGAGAATTACGAGCTACCTATCAGTACTATGAAACCAGGAGGGAAAACCACAGACCAGACACTGGAAGGATAATAAAGGATAATTATAAACATTTTGCGTAAAATTCACAAATTCTAATGAAATAATCACAATGTGTGCAAGATGCCATAAATAACTCAAATATTCATAGTTAAAAATTTCCTTTGGCCTGGTGAAGGTGGTGGATGCCTTGAATTCCAGGACTCAGTAACCAAAAACTGGTGGATCTCTGTGAGTTTGAGGCCATCCTGCTCTAAAGAGTGAGATGCAGGACAGCCAGGGATACAGGACAAAGTGAAATTCTTTCTGGAAAAACCAAATCAGCAGGAATAAAAAACATGCATAAGAAAGTAAGCCCAGCAGGAAAACTCTAAAGAAGGGGCTGGAAAGATTGCTCCCCTGGTTAGGGGATATCTGCTGCTCTTCCAGAGGAAATCTGTGTAAAGCAGCTCAGCTTCCCCTGGAACACCAATTCCAGGGAATCTGATGCTCTCTTTTGGTGTTTGGAATTTCCTGCATACACATACATATGTTTAAAAACATTAAATCTTAATGGCATATAAATAAATGTCCCCCAGTACAGCAAAAAATAAAGATTAATAGCACATAATGTTCACCAGAATGTAAGGAAAGGAAACAAGGACATACTGCTGATATCATGTGAAAGGAAAATCACATTTTAAAACTAGGCTAGCCGTTCCTGTAATGTCAGCCACATACTTATATTCCACGCAGCAAAGGACTAAGTTATGAATCCATACAAGATCTTTCTTTTAAAATTCTATGTGTGTGTGTGTGTGTGTGCGCGCACACACATTCAAGCCCAGTGTATACTTGTGGAGGTCAGAGAACAATTCAAGGCAGATGTTCTCTCACACCACCACATGGATCCATGTTATCAAACTCAAGTCATCAGGCATGGTAATAAGCACCTTTATCTACTGCAGTATGTTGCTAGCCCCAAACATATTCCTACCCACACAAGACTTCTTAACAGCAGCTTAACTCAAGACAGGCTCTGAGTGACAGAAATAACCATTCATATATCCATACAATTCAATTCTCCTAAGGAATGGTCCATTGATTAAAACAACATGGTCCAATCTCAATAGTATTATGCTAAGAGGCAGAGGGCAATAGGCAGTTCAAGGAGCCTACCTATTATAAGTTTTAATTTGTATTCTACTTTAGAAAAGGCAAAGCTTCAGTGCCAAAATTCATGTTAGTGATTGACAGGAAGAAGGGGAGACAAGAGAGGGGAAATTTGACCTAAAGCAATATACTTCCAGTATGGAATAGTGACTATCCAATTTATTATTTATGAAAACCCACCTAAATGCAAAAGCAAACTGTATGGGTATTCATATATATACCGCATGTATTTTGAGGCAAAAACAAACCCTAGGCTTTGTCACCCATAGGAAAATGACCAACTATTTAACTATTTCTACAAACCACTGAATATTTCACATACAAATTTGATGCTCAATGAAAGTATGAAATAAAGACGGTATTTATTTTATTTTTTTTAAAAGGGACCTGTATTTATAATATTTTAATTTTCTTATCTCATTAAAATTCCCAACTGAAATCCTTTTGTTCTATAATTTTTTTAAATTTAAATTAGAAACAAGCTTGTTTTATATACCAATCCCAGTTCCCGTGCACCCACCTGTCCCTCCACTGTTCCCCCCCAACAATCCCCCTCCCATCCTGTTCTTCCTCCCAGGGGGGTTGAGATCTATCATGGGGAGTCTTCAATGTCTGTCATATCATTTGGAGCAGGGACCAGACCCTCCCCCATATGTCTAGGTTGAGAGAGTATCCCTCTCATGTGGAATGGGTTCCCCAAAATCCATTCATATACTAGGGATAAATACTGATACATACCACATGGTCACATAGACTACTCCAGTTTTCCCAATTAACACCACATTCAGGGAAATGAGCAAAATGTTTGCATTATGTATGTGCTTACACTTACAATTGCTCACAACTAATTTATTTCTTCTGTTTTCAAAAATAGAAAGAAAAGATGTTTTTGTAGCAAAATTTTTATCCAACATGGTATGTGGTTAAATAAAATTCTTTTTAATCAGCACAGTATTGCCCACTAGATATCATAAATATAATGAATATATATGATATTCTAAAGCTCACTAATAAAATTATGATCTCTGACTTTTGGCATTCTAATTCTTCAAGTGTATGAAAATTTGTTTGTATTATTTAGAATTTCCTGTTGATCCTTGGAATCGAGTTGTAGACAGGGAGGAGTGATGAGCAAATGGCCCAGGATGAGGTTTCAGAAACCCACAGAGACAGATGACCTGAACAAGGGAGAGATTATGGACTCCAGTCTGATAGCTAGGAAACCAGCTAGGACCAACCCAGACCCGCTACATGTTGTTGTTAGTTGGGAGGACTGAGCAGTCTATAAAGCCTCTCATACTGGATCAGTATTTATCCCTAGTATACGAATGGTATTTGGGGAGTCCATTCCACATAGAGATAATCTCTCAGGCTAGACACTTGGGGGAGGACCTAGGCCCTGCTCCAAATGATATGACAGACTTTGAAGACTCCCCCATGGAAGGCCTCACCCATCCCTGAGGAGCAAAAATGTGAAGTGGGATGGATATTGTGAATGTTAAGGAGGGAAGGGAGGGAGAGAAATCGTGATTGACCTGTAAAACAATTTTGATCCATATTTAAATTTAAAAAAGGAAAAAGAAAAAAAGAAACCGACATTGATAAAGTGTTTTAGTAAACTTCAGATAAAAGTTTTGGTGCCTACTGATTAGCATTCAGGGGGTACTGGAAGGTACTCTGCAAGCCACCAGAGCAGAAAGGCAATCATCACTGTAACCCAGTCACAACATTGATGCTTACAACAGTGAACCGCCTGCTAGATGTAATGGTACAATAGTGACCTAATGCTTGACTGGATTTATGATTCACTCTATGAGATGGAAACTATATCTGATAGTGCTGAAGTGTCAAGAACACAGGACTAGGTAAATCAGAGATTAGGGAAATTCTACTATTATTATTCTGCTAAAGGAACATAGCAACAGAGTAACTAGTGGCAGACTGCTGTACCCATAGCTTAGTGTTTCATTCAGCCCTCAGCAGAGAAGCTTCTTGCAGAAGACAAGAATTAACACAGAGACCCAAACAGTATAATATGCAGAAGCCTGAGAGATGATGGAACAGTTAGCCTTAAATACAATAATTTCATCCAACCGATCCCTTAAGTTTGTGGATGTACCAGGAGGAAGAGGTGGGAAGACTGTAAGAGCCAGAGGCAGTGGATGACTCAAAAGACTCACTAGTCTTTCTCAATACCTGTGGACTCCACCCGGAGACTATGGGACAAGCACAATATCTGCCCAGATTCAGTTCAGTCCAGTCCCAGCACTTTTGAGGGCAAGTAAACACAGAAGCCATTTGCAATTGATAGCTGCTGGAAAAGGGAAAATTATTTTCTTCAAATAAGTGTCACTGCATATAAAAACCAGGGCACACAACTATATACTGGAGGGGCTTCCAACTCAAAATGAGCCCAGGTATTCTCTGCCATTGGTGCTAGTTGTTTGTTTACTTTTGAGGGTGAGGGAGGGTTTGTTTATTTTTGAAATAAAGAAAAAAAAAAAGAAAGAAAAGAAAAGTTGGGTGGTTAGGGGAGTTAGAAAGTTTCTGGGAGGGGTTTGGGGGAGGGAAAATAAGATCAAAATAATATTGCATGAAAAATATCTTTAAAAAAAGTAAGAAAACCCTAGTTATCTGGATTTCTCTTACTCATCCACTCATGCTATTTTTCTCTTCCAAGGACAATCCAGGATGCACACAGGCTTATTTTCTGTATGTGTATGTGAGACCATGTGTGCAATTGAACATGTACAATAGTAAGATTTGCATTTTAACATCTTTACTCAGATTCTCATCCCACAAGCTAGTAATTCAGACAGTACTATTCCATATTTTAGACTGTTCACTGATCTATATAATTATCACCTAACTTCAGAGCACTGTCATATCAACAAATAATCCAAGAGCAGACATTACTATTGGTCCTAAACAAGCACAGACATCTGCTTACTGGAAAAAGATCTTATGAATGTGCCCTGTACTCTTAGTCTTCTGTGATGTTTCTTTCACTTAGCAAAATATTTCCATCTCTATCCATGGTGTAGCACCATTGCTTTATTAATGTTTTAAAATGTTCCATTTTATGGATATAGCTCCACTTTACTTTTCTATTCATCAATTAATGAACATTTGGGCTGTCTTGAATTTCCAGCTGCTATGAATAATGAATAATCCCTGAACCAAAGAATGGATAAAGAAAATGTGGTATATTTACATAATGGAATATTACTAAGAGGAACACACATGGAAGGCCCCAGGAAGGGAATACAGTTAAGATCTCCTGGGTAAACTAGGAGGGTAAAAGAAGGGGAGGGGATAGGTGGGATAAAAACATGAGGAATCAAGAAGACCAAGCTGAAAGAGTACAAATGGGGAGAGCAATGAAAGGGATATCTTG